>NC_056708.1:1499352-1524352 GCF_018831695.1 Puntigrus tetrazona
TCAATGCCAAATAAAAACTTCAGAACCATACAATATTATTTAACATATGAAGTAAATGCCACCAAAACTGAAAAATTATATTATTATACATGCATTACATTATATTACAATTATAATATAATATAATATAAACTAACACTTTATAATAAGGTTCCACTTGTTACTTGTAAGTATTAATTACTCTTTGTTAATGCTGCTTCCAACATTTACTAATGCATTATTAAAATCAAAAGTTATATCTATTAACATGGATCAACAGTTAATATAATAATACAGTAGAATACAGTATTTAATATGCATTAAATATAGTTAACAAATGGAACCTAATTCTAAGTGAGTTACTACGCAATCAATACATTATACGATGTTATTAGAATTGCAATTAAATGAATTTGATATTTTTATTTACAAGCACAAATTTAGTTTAAATGACTGTTGCAAAAGTGTGTTAATTAATGTTCAGGTCAGTCTGTCGATTCAAACATTTTAACTTCGAGGGGTTTTGTATTTTAAGCAAACCGGCAACGCACTGAATATGTTTTCTCGCAAAGAAAACCGCATTCTTGGTCTCTGCTGCGCACGTGGAATACATTCACATCTATACGATGAGCTTCGGCAGCCGTGTAAGAAGTCTTTCAGACGCAAGCACTGAACGGCGCTTAATTGAATCAGCTACTTTATGTTAGCACCTCGTCTCTCTCTGGTTACGTCATCAGAGCGGTATCTCGGCTGTAACTCGACGACTTGGTTTCCTTCGCGCTGGTATATGCGATACACTGGAATCCGAAAAGAGGAAAAACAAGATCGGCGTTCTCCGAGAGGTAACTGGAGACCTCAGCAGAAAGCTCATCAGGCCTGACCTCTCTCTCTCTCTCTCTCTCTCTCTCTCTCTCGTGACCCTGAACCCGACCAGACGACCGGACACCTCTCTCCTGCGCTAACGGCACGCATGCGTTCAGAAGAGTCTGCCCCGTCGCTCTTGGAACCTACGGAGGCTCTTGGCAGCTCTGGACGAGGGGGGCTTCTCTGGGGCCGGAGCTCTGCAGAGAACCGCGGGAGTCGGGGAATAATGGCCAGTGAGGAGACTCTTTGTGTGGGCTTTAGCTGCAGGGCTCAGGGGGGCACTGGGGGTTTTGTGTGCTAGCTTGGCCTCTGTGAAGCTAGCCTTTCCACCCAGCCTATTGATACTTGCCCCTCTCTCAGAGCTGAGCTCTTTAGCACTGCCCAAATAGAGGGATAATAGCCTCACTACGAGCCCTGAAACCAAGAATGGTTCATAGCTCTTTCTTTTTCTCTCCCCTCATTCTTTGGTCTCAGGCGGTCAGATCAATGACTCTTACATGCTTGCAGCAGTAAATACCCTCGAGGATGTCGCTGGGGAATTTGGAGCTTTTTTTTCATCCACGACTAGCTGAGATTGGAAACTAGGGCTGGTCGAGTTGTCGTATACATGCATTCAATTTAGTTTGAGGTGTCAGATCGTTTTGATAGGTTTCTGTTTGCCCATTAGGGTTTCATAAGAAGCCACCCACCGGGTGTCATGACATCTGAAATGTCGGAAGAGTTAGGGGTTCAATCAAAATGTATTCGTGAAAGGCCTTGCATTGCACTTTCCATGCTTTGATGATTCAGGGGTGAACCGATATCAAAATTCAGGCCAACACAGATAAGCCAACGAAAACGTTATGGGAAATAATTGGCCAATACTAAAATTCCACATTATTCTGCCAAAATAAATGAAAAACAAAGCATTAAATACTAGTATTAAAAGATTCTGTTCATTATGAATTGTGGCATCAAAGCAAATGTAGGCATCACATATTATTTTATATGAAAAGCATGTTAAATTTGGCATGTTAAAATATTTTGGAATGGTTTTAGGATCATTCTTTCTTTAGAATCTTCAAAAGTCTTTTTGTTAAATCAACTGAAAGCATGTCCTTGTTGAATAACACTGAACGAATCCTTCTAAGAGGAAAAAGTTATAGACCCCAAACTTTGAATGAGTGTACACTATTCATGAAAATATTTCTATTAGAGTTTTCCTATCAATTTTATATATATATATATACATACACACACATTTTTATAGTATATATATATATATATATATATATATATATATATATATATATATATATATATATATATATATATGCATATATGTTACTATTAATTGTCAATAACTGCATTCAAAATAGAGTTCTGTTTACATAATAAATATACACAGTACACATTCATATATTATGCATATATGTACTGTGTGTGTGTGTGTGTATATATATATATATATATATATATATATATATATATATATATATATAAATATATTATATAAAATATTTACGTTTTCACATTTCTATTCCTCTATTTTATGTATATTTGACAGCATTAATTTGTCTAAAACTATATATCCAAACACATTTATTGATATATACACTCGACTGTACACAGGTCGTCATGCAGGCAGTCTTCCCACCACACCCACAGTAACTCGCCGCAGTATTTGTCCCGTCCTGTCTCCCGGTGTCTTGTCATGGGAGCGCCACCACATTCTGTTGCGCAAACCTCGCGCTGTGTTTCACACCTCTCTTTCTTCCCTTGCTTGCTCTCTTTAACCGACACACTTAAGCATGTTTGGAATGCTATTGTGAAGTCTTCGTGATTCATCCCCAACTGTAAATATTGACTATGGCAGCCCTTAAGGGGGAGGACGAGCCTGAGAAAGCTGTGGGATGACTGGTGCCCGGCCCACTCCAGTGGGCACCACGGATTTCAGACCCCGCAGGCTTAAAGAAAGAGTTTGCAGACCACAGGGTGGGTCAAAAAGAGTTTACAAGTATCTTTCCCATTACCCCTCGGCACTTTAGAAGACTTGCTTTTTTAGAAAATCTACCATAGATTCACCTACCATCGGACATGCGCAAGAAAGAACCGTGACCCTGGACCACAAAACCAGTCATAAGGGTCCATTTTATTTTAGATGAACCTAAATAAATAAGCTTTCCATTGAACTATGGTTTGCTAGGATAGGACAATATTTGGTTGAGATACAGCTATTTATTTAAATATTGAGAAAATTGCATTTAAAGTTGTCCAAATGAAGTTAGCAATGCACATTTTGGTTTTGGGAGTCCCCAACAACAGTCTGACATGTATGCAAGTTCAAAAACCCTCTTATTTTTTAAAACCCTTCCTTTGCGTGACGCTAATCCGCAGTGATTGGTCGATTGGTCTTATTTTCATCTCATTATGACACTAAAGCCTGATAAAGCAGCGTTTGTGAGCCAGTGCGGGGAAACCACTATTTTACCGCTCAAAAAGCGCCACCTAGTGGTGAAGAATGAATTTACATTTTCAGACCATTTCAGACCAACCAAAAAGACCAACAAGTGACGTCAACATGAAATGGCTTGGGATTCATTTTAAAAACGTCTTGTTTCAATGATACAGAGTCGACAGACACAAAAAACTTTATACATGATGAACTTTTAGCTTTAAAACTCTGCAATGTGTTTTCGTTCACTTAGAGCTATGTTACACACCGCATCAAACGATCATTTTTACAAATCCATAATAGTCTTGATATATTCATTGTAGGAAATTTACAAAATATCTTAATGGAACATGCTCTTTTCCTAGTATCCTAATGATTTTTTGGCATTAAAAGAAACATATATCTATTGCTACAAATATAACCATGCTGATTAAGCCTGCTTTTGTGCTCCAGGGTCACAATTGATCCCATAACATGGACATCAGGTAGCTGTGCCAAAAGTACCGACAGTATCTAACAATTTAGCAAACATGAAAGCCTCATTGTGCCGTGAAATAAGAGTGCAAATGAGGACCAATGATCTTGATTTTCTCACAAAGATAACCGTGCACGCACACACACAGCATGTGGGAGATAAAGTGAAATGAAAGGGCGTGAGGGGAGAGAGGTCAAGTGCTAATGATGCTGGATAAGACACGAGAGCCTCAGAAGAAAGAGCACTTCAAAGCACCCCCTTCTCTGAGTGTCGGTGTCCACAAGGAAAGGACAAAAACGTAGGGCTTTGAGATGGCAGCAGGGGTGGACAAAAAGAAGTGTGAGAGAGAAACAAGAACAAGGGTGTAGACAGGAAATGGGACAAGATGGTGAACAAAAGCCCGGGGGGGAAGGAGATGGAAACGCAGAGGTAGAGGACGGCTGGGGGTCGGGTTCGGGTGTGAAAGCGTCGAGGTGAAGCCTAAAAAGGCCTGAGAGAGTTCCTGTGTCAGCGCCACCCCTCCTTCCCTCGCGTTCTGCTCGGTCCCGCTCAATTCCCCAGGGCCAGAGGCTGTCCCTTTGCAGTCTCCTGTGACACAGTCATTATGAGTGTGGGAACCGAATCTGTCCCTCTCACAGTGCCCCCGCGAGCCTGTCGCTCCGCCCCGCCTCGGTCCACCATCACCCCCACCGACTCCCTGATATCTCTGAGAGCCGGACCCCAGTAACCCCCTCCTTCCACGCAACAGAGCCGCTATCTCCCAGAGCAGAGCTGTCCGTCCCGGTTTCTGTCAAACACCCTCGACCCCCCCGCACGTCCCAATCACGCTCCATCCCTGACGCTATCTCCTCCCGATAACCATGGGAACCGTTCTGTGGGAACCGGCTGGACCGGACCGGCTCACCAAAATAGATGGCAAGGAAGAAAAAAAACTAAACAGTGAGAAAGAAAATGAGAAACACCTCCCAGAGGGAGGTCTTAAACAGACGGATAGAAGCAGGTACGAAAGCTGACCAATCAGGCTCTGGCAGGGAAAGGTTGGGGTTGCTTTGATTTTGGGCCACTGTGGCTTTGGGGCCGTCGGTGTGCCCTCTCTTTGTAATGGAGATCTTCAAAGCGAGCAGGAAACTATAGATCAAACACCACGGCTTTATCCGATAAGAGGTAATCAACATATCCCAGCATGCTTTGGTTCGCTAATATTGCGCGTTCAGAGGATATCACTGGGGAATCCCTTTAAAAGGTGAAGCCTTCCTCGTGTGCAAGTTCCTGTGAGAAAACCCACTTTCTTTGGTTGCTGGAGGGAAAGGGAGAACGCGAGAGCGTGCATCTTTTCTTGTCTGAATTTGGTTTTTCCATTCCAGTTTTATTCGCCGTCGCTCAGCAGTCCCCGGCCCTTTCCCAAGCCAGAGAGGCTGACCCCAGTGTCCGTATACCTCGTCTGTCCCACGGGGGGCTGCTCTTCGACCCTTCCCACCCCTAACTGCCCAGCACTCCCAAAGCAAACAGACTTCCAACCCTCGATAACATCAGCCGGATCAGACACAGAGGAAGCACTGCCAGCCTCGGCTGACCCCCGTTCCCAAGCCCGACTCGAGCGCAGTGCGTCCCAATACTAATAAATGACAAAAAAAGAACTAAATATCTCATGCTTAGCACTACTTTAGGACTTTCTCTCACCACACACACAGACACACTATGGGTCGCCAGTCTTCCCCTCATTAACACACACACACACACACACACGGAAACAAACAGTAGCAGTGGGGTTCCAGGGCTGTTATAGCTTGACAGGCTTCACTGGGGGTCTCATTTAAGACGTTGCAAGTGCACAGAGCAGCCATGCAAAAAGAATCCATACCACTATTAGCTACAGTATATATAACAACCTTATTAACCCTAGAAACCGTTCTTCAGTCTGCGAGCGCTAGTCAGAAGCACATCCATCAAAATCTTGTTTCAAACCGTGCTTGTGTGATTTAACGTGGGAGGCATAACGGCCCATTTAAAGTCACCTATTGTTCTTAAGACGTATGACAAATGCATTGGGGAAAGTGAACTTGGCCAAATTGCTCCTAAAGTGATTTTAGTAAATGTATGAAGTCAGCTCCCTTAAAGTTCACACACGCACAAATATTTACCCTAGTGAATAATAAAGATACTAAAAAGCATTTATTTTATGTAGTATAAGTAGACTACAAACATTTACACATTTTTGTGCTTTTTAAATACCATTTTTAGGAATTTTTTAGTAAACTGCTATACTATTTTTTACTTAATACACTTTAATTGTGTGGAAGTAGAGCTAAAGTCCAACTAAAGATGTGTTTAAGTATATCTGATTGTGTTAAAGTATACTTCAGGTAAAATCCATTTTAAGTTTAAAATGAAGAAATGTGCGTCGTGCACAAGTGGTACAACAAATAAAGGTTAATTATATATTTTTTTTAAATCAGTGAATCGAGTGATACTTTAGATTTGAACTACACTTAGCATGAAATAAATGTATTTTTGATGTGGTGCTTAAAAACAAAGCTTTTGTTTTAAAACTGTTCATTTGCAAACCATAATTTCACTCCTAATGTCAAAAAAAGTGAAATTCTGACGTTCAAGCTGCTCCGTTACATAAGAGAGCAACAGGGGCTAACCTTAAAAACATCTGTCTTGCCCTGAAAATATGCTTTCTATATTATTTGTTGCTAAGGCAAGATTACAGAAAGGGCTATTTGTTCAGAGTAAGAGAACCGGTGAGATAAACAGAGCCTAATCTAGATGACCAACTAAGCCCCATTTAGCTGCTCAACCAAAGCAAAGTAGGGTAGCGTTAACATTGGCCATTCTGCAGAACTACAGGGAATCCAGCACGTAGCCCCGCGCTTTAAAGACACGCTGTGCAAGTTCATAAAAAACGACTGGAGATAAAAACGGGCTTGAATGATAGCTTGCGGAAAAACATAACTCTCTACAGTCTGCAAAAACATGGAAATTCGTAGATAAATTTTGGGGATTGGAAAAGCTGACAGATATACACACATGGTGACACGGTCGGTCTCTTTTTCATGGTAAATCATGGACACACATGATGATTTCCTCCTACACACACACACACACACACACACACACACACACACTCCATTCATAAGAATGACCGCATTGAGCAACCTTCCCTAAGTACAGCTCATAAAAATGCCCATCGAGGCTCACTTTCACACATGCAACTATTAGGGAGGGACGGAGAGGACGGTGGTTAAAAAGTAAGAAAATAAATAAATTAAAGGAGATATTAGCAATGCTGTGGTTTTGTAATGTCTGCTACATGCATGCAGTAATCATTCAGTACAGTCCTGTGGTATTACCTTCTGACGCCATCAAGTTGCCCAAACTTAAATTTTGCTCATATCTCTTTATTTTGCCGTTTTGAGAGGTGACCTACATGCTTGCGGCTGTGAAACAGATGACAAGCTGACATGCTCGTGCTGCAGTTCTAAGCACGTTTCGCCCTCCAGGTCTCCTAATCGTTCACATGACGGAAAACTATGAAAAGCAAGCGCAATCCAGACTTTCAGAACCGTGCAGAATCTGTACACTTTATATAACTCAGCGCACAGCTTTTAGGACGCTCCGTTTGAGGTGGGCACTAATGCAAAACATGCGTCATCTTCCGCTCCGGTTTTCTTCTTCGAAATTGAGATTTTTACATTATCTTAAAGCTGAATAAATGAGCATCCCATTCATAAACGCTAGGATAGGACGATATATGGACGATACACAACTATTTGAAAATATGAGGGTGCAAAAAAATTAAATACTGAAAAAAATCGCCTTTAAAGTTGTCTAAATAAAGTTCTTGGCAATGCATATTACTGATCAGAAATTAAGTTTTGATATATTTATGGTGAAAAATATACATTAGTGAAACATGATCTTTACTTAATATCCTAATAATTTTAACAATAATTTTTTCCATAATTTTTACCCATACAGTTTATTTTCGCCTATTGCTATAAATATATAACATTATATATATATACACATATATATAAATATAACAGTGACTGTTTTTGTGCTCCAGGGTCACAAATAAAGACGAAACTGTCCATTAAATGAATATTATATAATATTAAATGAAACTATATTAAATGAAGTGCACTTTGAAAGGCTAAAAGGCCAAAGCAGAATTCAAATTTCAAACTGCATCACGACTATATACTATATATATATATATATAACACGAATATCAGGCACCAGTTTGATTTTGTGCTTTCTATTATAACATTTGCAAACATCTGTTGCCTCGGTCAGCGGACACCGCCTGTATTTTAAAATGCGCTCTTCCTCGTTTAAAGAACGCTATTCTGCCGTATTTGGTAAACCCAGCGGCGGATGTTTAGAGCATCAAATGACAGAAGGTTAATACCATGACAGAAGGCTAATACTGAAACATGACAAGGCGGCACCGATTTCAGACAGTTTAGAGAATTCCTGAAGGGTACCGCACATAAAGGCGCGCACGCACACACACACACACACACACACACACACACACACACACACACACACACAGACTTTGTGTTTGCGCCTGAGCTTCTTTTCCGACACACATATTTGCGCGCTGTATGGAAGTGATATATGGCTCTGTCGTTCGGTGAGGTGAAAGAGTGCGGCCCCTCCTCCCTGTCTGCCCCGGGGCCAGTTCTCATGACATCATCGCGGCACAGGAATGCTCTCAAGCAGAAAGCAGCGAGAGGAAGAGCTCATTTCATCTCTCGCTCTCTCTTCCTCTCTCTCATTCCATTCCTATCTCTTTCTGAAAAGATCCGTCAATCATTTACCCTCCCTTTCCCTTACTTGGGAAGAATTCTCCCTCTTCTTTCTTTGTGTGCGTGTCTTATGTTCACTGTATTTTTTTCTTTTTGCCGGAGCAAGCATCACTTTTACGGCTTTCGACAAAATCTCAATTCCGAAATACTTCGTTGCGCAACTTCATTAACCGATGAGCTCTGTTATTATTAGTTTTTCAGCAAAGGTGGATGTTAAAAGCGGGCTTTCTGGGGGCAGAGGGGACATTTAGTGGGATTTACTAGCCAGCTGTGAGTTTATAGCTGTGTGTTAAAAGGGAACTTCTGGGATAGTCTACGGATAGGATTTTAGGCATGCAGACGGTTTTGATTGCCTTGTTTCGACGCCGCGAAATGTTTTACAAATAAAGTTCAGTATGTTAAATGTTAAGCTTATAATTTAAGTACTTACAAGACCTCTTCACCGGAAACTTGTGTTACTTGAGTTGGGTTTTACGATCTGAGATACATTTCACTGTTTTGTATGTATGTGTATGCCGTAAATAAAATTTGAATTTGATCTTCACCTGGGATTGCTTTTCTAGGCGGATGAACTTTTAGATTTCCTGTAGTTGTGGCCTTTTCGGTTTAAACAGTGCTTTCAAAAGCTGAAAATCCTCTATTTGCTCACACTCAGGCCAACATATGCAGACGACATTTTTCTTTAATGGTATGGTCAAGATCATTTTTAGCTGGTGATTGATTCTAAGTTAGTGGCTGCGTCACTTTTTCGTAAGAGTGACTGGCAACACTTTAATAAGCAGTTGCTTTCCAGCTTAACACAATGGCTGCATAACATATTCTACATTCCTAAACTTAACTGCTTCCTTACTAATTATCATTAAGGAGTTTAAGAAAGTCATATTTAATGGTTTGTGAATGGTGAGATTCGGACCTTAAAATAAAGCGTGACTGAATGAGGCTGCAGTTATAGCTATAGGGTATAGTTTACAGGTAAATGTTAAAAACGATGCTCAGTTTTGATCTTTTCACTTCGTAAATCCTCAGTTTTTTAAATGAAAAGCCACATGTATTCATTTTGCGTTGCCTGACGTGCTTTTTTGACTCTTAAAGTGACAGCACAGTTTCAGCTAATCATCTTCTTTAGCGTTCCACCGAAGGAAAAAAAACTCATTTTGATGCAAATTTTTATGCGTGCGCTCTTCCATTAGTTAACCCAAAAAAATTTTTTTTCCAAATCCGTAAGAACTTTAGCACACAAATTGAGATCTTTCTGATAAAGTTGCATTGCTGACGTCAATGCAACTGAAATGTTCAAAATATAGTAAGGACATCGTTAAAATAGTCCATGTGACATCAATGTCATGAAGCTACGAGAAAACAAAAATAATGATTTTATGCAACAATTTCGCATCAGTCTCCAACACCTCGTAACAAAGTGCATGCATTGTAGTCTATGCAGCGTTTAACCGCACGAATTTACACGCAATTAAACGAACAGCTCCACGTCAGCTCAAAAATATGCAATTCGAAAATAACCGAATTGGTCAGAGGTGACCCAACGCTTACGCTGGAGCATGCATAAAACATTAAAACGAAGATTTATATCATCTGTGCTAACGGACAGCGTACCGCAGATGTTGTCCACAGACATCAAGTTGAAAATAAGCCAGATTATTTCTTTAATACTCTGCGACACGGACAGAGGCAGCTGCGTGTGTGTGTGTGCGCCGCGCGGTCAGCACGAAGCGCGGAAATTACGCACCATCTGAAAGTATATTTAGGAAAAGTCCAAGTAAGGGTCCCTCACTGTCTTTCTGTCGGCAGCAGCAGGAAGCAGCTTGGCTCCGACACAATGGCTCACATCAAACGGCGAGGCTCTGCGCTGCGTTACCGACACACACATACACACCAGTGCCAGTCAGGCCAATCAAAACACGGCGCGCGGAAAGCACAAACAGATCTAGGCAAACAGGACATTCCAGCTGCCGGGTGCTACAGATTCCTCACCGCGGCTAATCGCAGACCCGGAGCGCGAGAGCGACCGCGGGTGCCAAGAGGAAATACGCTCCTATTATACATCACACACACACACACACACACAGAGAGAGAGAGAGAGAGGACTCAAAGTCACACACCCTGACCCTCTGTCCTCACAGACTGACCCTTTGCACCGGACACACAGACAGAAGTGCAAGTTTGCAACTCTTTCTGACAAAATATGACACATCCGGGGTGTGAGAGCTGGATGAGGTTAACCAAACCGCAACGTTCTGTAACGGTTTACTGGGAGGAAAGATGCAAGACCGCCGTGACGAGTAACACCGAGCGTAGAGTGAACGGCTTCGGATCACGTTTAATGGCGGTGAATGAGAGCTTGCTCAAACACACGCTAATAACTAGTCTTAGAGGTTAGTGGCATCTAATATTTTTTGAAGCAAGTTAACTAGATCAGTGGTTTTTTAACTTTTAACCAAACAACCTTTATTTTTTTTTTACTGAAATATATGTATACATACACACACACACACACACACGTAACTTTTTTTTTTTTAAAACAACAACAACAACAAAAAATTAAAAAATACACTTATACGAATAATGTCCCAAATTATTATTAAAAAAAAAAAGAAAAGAAAAAAGAGGAGGGGGAGGTTTATAATAAAGTAAAAATAAATAATTCAATTTATAAAAAAATTCTAATATACAAACGCTTCAAATTAATTAAAATGTTAAAATCATTTATATTTTAAAACATTAATAATACAAAAAAGCTATTTGTGCTAAAACAAAACCTATTAATAACCTTATTCTCCAGACAAACATTTGTTAACGTTAATAATCTAAAATTAAGTTTTGATATATTTATGAAAGCAAAATATCTTCGTGAACGTAATCTTTACTTACTATCCCAATGATTTTTGGCATAAAAGAGAAATCGATAACTTTGATCAGTAAATGATGGCTATTGAAACACATATATATATATATATATATATATATATATATATATATATATATATATATATATATATATATATATATATATATATATATATATATATAATATATTTGCTATTGTTTTTATGCTCAAATTATTTGGCGGCACAACAATTTTCAATTAGAAATGGCTAGTAAATTTCTAAGCAATTACAAAGCAGCAGCAAGTAACACATTGAGTTTGGAAGTAATAAAAAAAAAAACAATCAATAATTATCAAATAACTCAAATATTTTAGGGTGTCGTGATTTCCAGCCAGCCTTTTTAAAAAAGTGATCATATCACAAATACTGGTAAATGCATAACAATTACTGTATTTAATCGAATTAATAAACAGATCTAAAAGAATTTATATTCTTATATTTTATATAATATATAAATATATTTAACGCATAAAAATAAGAGGTTTCATAAATATATACATGCACGTATAAATATTCACTCATATAGAAAGACGTGATTAATCGTAGCCCAGATCTTGTTTTGCAGAAAAGATCATTGAAAAAGTTTCCTGCGCCTTTTAAATGACGTGCATCACATGCCCTCCTCCTCCCCTCCTCCTCCTCCTCCCTCCTCGTCTTTCAGTCTCCAACGAGCACAGATTCAATTATTCTCACTTTGACTTTCTCACTCGCACTTTCCCACACACACACACACACACACACACACCTCGTGTGCTTCGGGCTCTGCTCCGGTGCAGACAGCTTGTCAGTCAGTTTGTCAGATTGGCCCCAGAAACAGGAGCCACACACTCACACGCACACACCGCGCGGATCGCAGTGGGAAATATTTGGGATGGTTTCCCTCGGAATGTCTTGGCATGTCTGAGGAATGTCTCCCTGCTCTCGTCTCCTCTCTCTCTCTCTCTCTCCCTCCTTTTCCCTTTCCTTCTCAGGGGTCGGGGGAAAGCGGGAAAACGACAACTAAGACAACAAGCCTGTTTTCGAACTCCACGACCCAGAGTGGGGTTTTTTTTTTCCTTTCGTGAAAGTTAAACAATATCCGCAACCCATTTCACTTCTGCATTGTGCCGGGTCAAAATTTTCGGCAGGAAAAAAGCAGGGTTTGATTTACGGCGTTGATGTTGCGAAGTGTTTGGAAGGGACATAAGGGCCTGGTGATGTCAGAAGAAACGAAAAGCTGTTTCAGATGTGGAGCAAGATTTTATGAAGAATTGCAAACTTCCATATGAAGACAAAACTATCGTGCATCCACTTACTGGTTTCCAATATGAGTAAATATATTATGAATAATGAATAGCTCGAAGCACTATCATGGGTTCGATTTCCATTGAAAACAACATATAAATTTTACTTAAAGGGACGGTTCACCCAAAATGATGATTTGTTCACCCTCGAGGTGTGCTAGGTATATGTGGCTTTCTTCTTTCGGATGAATGCGATTACTTAAAATAAAACAAAAAAAAACAAGCTTTACGTTTAGAAGTGAAATAAAGCGCATCCAATCCATCCCAAAGCGCTCCACGCGGCTCCGGGGTCAGGGAAGGCCTTCTGAACTCATGCATTCGTTAAGTACATTATTTTCATAGTTTTAAATATGGATGTATTTACAAACGCATCGATTGGCGACAGGCCTTTATTAACCCCTCGGAGCAGTGTGGAGCACTTTTTTGGGTTTTTATAATTTCATTGCCGATATAAAGCTTGGTAGAGCAAGGACATTTTTACTTGAACTCTGAGACCGGGTTACACACACAGGGTTTAGATCAAACCAGGATTAGGCCATAGTTTAATTAAGACATTTAAGTAATTTATAAAAACATTACTGGGGTGCATCTTGAGATAAAGCCGCAGGTATATTATAAGGTCAGTCAGTTTAAACAGCTCAGACTCACATTTTAGTCTAGGACTAGGCTTAAGCCTTGTCTGAGAAAGCGGGGGTAAAAGTATTGGTCTGAAAGGAGACATATACACCTAGGATTGCTTGAGGGTGAGTAAACCATGGGCTGATGTTTAATCTCTTTAAATCACATAGGTCTACTATTTTTAAGTGACATAAAAAGTTCGCTTTGCATGCCGACTTGTTCTTCGGTGAAACAAGATGTGAAATTAAGCCTCAAGCCCCATAAATGCATTACCAACATGAATCTTGACCAGATGGTTCATCTCGGCTTTAAAACTCACTTTATATCGGTCTCAAAATGAGCTCGTTTCCTCTTAACACCGCGAACAATTCTCGTTCAAAGAACATACAATTTGTTCGTCACACACCGATTGGAAAAACACTAAAAACAGGGAGCATTACATGATCTATTAACTTTTATCTTTGAGGTTTGAATGATTTGTTTGATTATTGGATAAGAATGACGCCTTCATTTTATCTACTGCATGAAGAACGAATGAGAAAGTGTTTCTGAAGTGTAGACGGCACATTTGGAGTCAAAAGCTCCAAGGAAAAGAGGAACGGAATATGATCAATCAGCCAAGAGCGTTTTGCACACTCGCGCCGCTGCAGAAGAACCTCAGAGTCCTACTGTCTTCATTTTCTTCCCTTTTTCTCAGCCTTCTCTAGATCAAAGAGGCAAAAATGCTTCTTTCTAAACAGCCTCACACTCTTTCTCTTCCTCCCAGTCCTTATATTAAATCGCACGTCGTTTTCGGTTCCTCTTCACCCCCCAAAACCCCCGTTCACGGCATCGTGGGAACTCCTGCGCTAGTGCCACGGCAGCGTCTGCCAGACCATCAACCTGCTGGCCCGGCGTCTAAAAAAAGGTCGGTAGTCATCTGATGCTGCCGTATGAAGCTCATCGAGTAAACCTAGAAAGCCTGTCTCGGCGGTTTGGATGCCACAACGACGGAGGCACATTTGTGGAGAGTTTCCCAGAGAAATAGCAGGGATCAATTACTGGCCCTGTGAGTCCGATGGAATGGTATGAGAGAGCATGATAGCTGTAATCTGGTCATGTGTGAGGAATAGTAATGTATTACTGGATACCGGACAGAGGAGTGGCACGGGATATGAAGAACACAGTGTTGATTTTTAAGAAATCACGACCACGTGATCAGTTCCTGATTAAGCCAAGTACTACTGACTTTTAGTGACGAAGTGATTCAAACTATATTTTGGAACAAGAAATGAAGACTTTATTGATTTACACCAGTATGCAACTACCCAGAAAACCCTGTCAGTAGTAGATGCTGAGATATATATATATATATATATATATATATATATATATATATATATATATATATATATGTGTGTGTGTGTGTGTGTTTAAAAAAATAAAATAAAAAAATAAATAAAATAACTTTTATATACACACACACACATATACATATATATATATATATATATATATATATATATATATATATATATATATAATTTATTTATTTTTATTCATATTCCTTTATTCCTGACAGATATTTCTTTATTGTTCTCTACCGGCTTCCAGATGTTTGTCTCTTATGCTTGCCAAGGCTGTATTTATTTGAGCAAAAATACAGTAAATCTGTAATATTGTTTAATATTATTGCAATTTAAATTCACCAATTTTCTATTGCAAGACATTTTAAAACGTCATTTATGCCTGTGATTCAAAGCTGAATTTTCAGCATCATTACTCCTAATCGGTCTAATATGCTGAAAACCGTTGTACTGATCAATATTTTTGTGAAAACTGATTATTATAACATATTTATAATTTTGACGTAAAGTGTATTCTTAAACCGAAACACAGACAAAAAAGGGGCAACCGTATAGAAACCATAAAACAGTTAATTTCACTTTTTTGTGTACTACTTTATTTCTCTCCAAGAAATTCTCCATAACGCGTGTTATTCCATAGCTTTGATGACTTCACTATGATTTAAAAATGTGGCAAACGGTCATAATAAATAATAAGTAGGTGCGTTCAAACGTGTTAACAGTCATTCTAATGTATATGTTACTGAATAGAAAAATTCGATCAGATCGAGTCAGACCTCTAATCCATTTAGTGCTCTACAGACACTGTGGTGACACACATCTGAACTCAGCTTAGCCCTGATCCTGACTTAAACCTGTTGTGGACAGAGGAATTCACAGGAAGAGGCATTGATAAAGCAGTGAGAGAGAAAGAAAGAGAGATAGACTGAAAGCCAGAGAAAAAGAGAGGATTATGGCGGGATGGGCAGGGGAGATGTTAATGATTGGCAATGAGTATCAATGGGCCACACAGAGGGCTCCAGGAATGTCCCTCACAGAGCCGAGGGCCAAGTCACTGTTAATCAAAGGACTTTACAATCAGATAACAAAAGGGTTAACTTAGCATGGGTGGGCTTCCACATACCAGCCCCGAGGTGCACCTCCAAAAGCCCCCTACCACTTTTCCTGTCATCATACCGCCGTCATTATCACATTCCAATGCGTGCACCTCATTCAGACCTTAAAAATGACGTCGTTGCGTTTTCTAGCACACTTTGTTGGCACATTTTGTTTCGTGGAGGCGGATGAAACCTCGGGCGACAAATGGTGGAATGCGACGGATCGGGATCCGCTCAGGAAAGCTAGGTGGCCGCAAAATTGACACATTTGGCGAAACCACCACCCAAGAGGAGCTCGGATGACCTACGTCTGGACTAGATCTCTGGGCTCTGCCGTCCTCGCTGGCTGTAGGTGTGAGCTTGGCGTGGTAGAAACTGTTTTGACTGTTATGAGGTGTGTGGCACATGATACATGCAGAATTGAGTTTTTAGGACGTCGCATCAACAGCTTAATCGTTATGACATAAACAATAATAGGCTGTGCCAAGTATTAAGTATTAGTAAAGGTATAGTTCATAGAGAATTAACATTTTGTCATCATTTACTCACCCTCACATTGTTCCAAACCCATATGACTACTTCCCCACGCCGATCTTTTCTTTACAATGAAAGTGCATGGGGAAAACCAATCTTGAGCACCAAAAATGCACAAATGGGACGAAAAAAGTACCATAAAATCCATTTGGCATCACCATGTATAGTCTTTCAAAAGTCCACTTGAGGATCAGACCAAAATCTAGGTCAACGTTCATTGAAAAGAGCTCTCAATTCCCGTTTGCTTCGTCAAACTCGCTGCTTCACTATTCATCTCATGAGTTCATGTGAATAAATGTAATTAAAATGTAAGCGCTTTGGCAAAAAGGCAATATTCTTTATAAATTACTAAAGCTTTGGCATGTTCCTTTTTTATTTTACGCGACCTACTTTTAGTTATTTATGGAACTGGAACTCAACGTAGTGCTAAACATTTCTCCTTTTGATTTTCACGGCACATAGACATTCACACAAACCCTGAGTAGTTCGCATAATCTCTAGGGTAGCTGACTTACAAAAACATAAAATACCTAAGCTTATGGTGTAATGTCTTAAATACGTGTGACACTCGAGACTGGCTGAAGATTCAGTTTTACCATCACAGGAATAAATCACTTTTTTTTTTTAAATATTCAATGCAAAAGTTAACATTTTATTACAATTTTTTGGATTTTGAGCAAATTAACACAACCTTGGCGAGCCTAAAAGACTTCTCTCAAAGTCATTAAAACAATCTCACTGGCAATGTTAGCCCATTTTACTGGGCTTTTGAATCCAATCACAGTTAGTGAACAACTGTAGACCTGCAGTGGAGCCGGAGGTGCAGCTCTAATGGAGATCAGGTATTACAGCAGGAATGAGTCAAGCACATATCTGCCTCCATCTCTCCCTTTGTCTCACACCCTAGTCTGTCTCTCCCTTTGTTTTTCCTCTGTTATCTCTCGCTACATCTTTCTGCCTGTCCTCTCTTGTAGGGCTCTCTCTTCTCACAGTCTCCTTTCCCATCAACCCTGCACTTTCCACTTATTCACCTCATCTTTTGATCATTGTATTGGCGTCAGTCAGTATTACATTGTGTAGCGTTTGCATCACTTTCCCTAAAGAAATGTAGTTCGTTTTTTAAAACACAACAGCGATACGGTTTTTGATGTGGACATGACTTAAATCTTAAATCGTGTGGTTTTCTGACGAGAGTTCTATTGCGATGTTTCTAAGCAATCGTCATAATTTTAGTCCGTCATAAATACTCTTTTGACTTGAACTAGTAATCTATAAGCTAGCAACCACCAAGAATACCCTAGTAACAAGAATGCTAGGTAGATACCTAAGATATGCTCTTTTGTCATCTCGCATTATTTGCCTTGTTTGCATATAAAGGGTAGCAGCAAAGGTCCAATGATAGAGCCCTGAGGGACACCACATGCTATGTAGCTTTGTGTTGTGATTTTTCAAAGCAATCTCTCGTATGATTTTAGCCTGTCACAGAAAACATTTTGAGATGAACTGCCAATGGTCTCCTAATAAACATATCAGTGCTAAATATGACTATGCACTTTTTTGTCATTATTCTTTCTTATAAGTTATTTCTATATCCCTCTGGTAAACGGTTATTTTCTTTATCTTTAGTCATTGTCTGAATTATCACATATGTGAAAGGAAATGCCTTCTGTTCTTTTGAAAACAGCAGTGGCACATCAAGCCAATGATTCACAGGAGAAGTGTCACCAGAGAAGCCCTCTATCTCCTTGGGCTTCCTTCCGGACTCATAACTTTTAACGTCTGCAGATAAGACACGAATGTCGAAAAACAGGGGGGCACTTCGGTTCAAATGTTTAGGTATGTCACTATTCACAATGGAATTCCAAAATGATACGGACGTACAGAATTCATGACGCAAAACGCTGGTCATTTCCTGTAAGATCTTTAAAAACAAACCTCGTTTCACTATTTTGTGATTGGCCGTTCCACTCCTCTAAAGGCTCATTTTTGTGGTATTAGTCACTATCAAGAGGTCAGGAAAGAATGTTTGCATTTTTTCTTTCCTTTAACTACTGCAAACAAAAAAAATATGAATGCAGGGAACGAGGTTTCCGTTCTGGTGATGCACAACTGACCTGGCATCGGCTAAAGATGTCTGCAGGGGTAAGGTGGACGTGGAAATGTCTGAGAACGTGCACAGCCTGGTCGCGGGCCTTTTCTGAGCAGTCCAGTGTCAGGCAGCGGCCCTCTCCCACCTGTGAGCGTAGCTGTTCACACGGACACACACCGTAAGTGCACAGGTTTTTTGGTAAGCAGACTGGGGCTCTGTACTAAAACCTACTGAGCCGTCTATGAAAATAAACTACCTACATCGGCAGTAGGGTGCAAGACAGCTCACAGAGTTTGCATGTCTCTCAACAACTCAAACACACACTTACTGTTTGATAGGGCTGACCTGCGGTGAGAATGACACGACCTTCAGCACGAGCCAGCTGGAAGAGAGAGCATAAAAAAAGACTGCAAGTTACTTAACAATATATTAATTCCCATTGCTATTTATTCCAAATAGCAATAGACTCATTTAGTTGTGCTTTGACACTACTAATAAATTGCTAAAAAAGAGGACACCAATAAACTTCAGAAGGACTTTTGGCTCAATTTCTTTGCAGCCAAATACAACAACATCTGTCTTTATTTAACTGTAGGAGACTTTATGGGGCTGTTGAAACTTGACAATAACACTAATGTATGTAGATCTAGGAGCCTAACTTTGGCATGCACTTGTTTTAGTTTTTGTTTTGCATTATAGTGTGGCTATATACAGGTTAAACATCAAAGGTCCAAGGATCGAGCCCTGAGGGACACCACATGCCACAGATGTCCTCTCAGGTTTTAAGTTACTTATTCTTTCAGAATTTGATCTGAGACAGCTGAGGAACATCTTATAAAAGACCTATGAAGATTAAAATTAAATTTAACTCAAATGGTTATGTCAAACGTCAACAGCAGCTGACTGATTGTTTCACCTCTGCTGCTACTTTGTGGTCATCCGTGTTTTCCAGCATCTTAACATCTACTCCGAGACAGCGCAAAAAACGTCCCAGACCCTGTAGCATGTTATCACAGACCACTCGCAGCTCTGGTGGTGTGATAGTGGGCCCTTCATAGCCCGAATTCATCTTTAAACAGTCGTCCATAGAGTGGGTCTCATTCGCCTTCTGGCGAGCCTGAACATTAAAACACACAACAAAAATCATTGGTGAAGATCAAATTACTTGATCACTCTGTAACCTAAACTGCTGTAAAGATTGTGATTCACTACAAAGCATAAAGAGATTGTGGAAAAAATTTTGGACAGGTCACACAGCATTACAGGATATATATTTTTTTCATGGTTCCTTTGTAGTAAAGTATAAATTATGCATTAAATATATAGCAGTTTTAAATTACAATACAATCAATAAATATATAAAGGAGAAAATATATATATATATATATATATATATATATATATATATATATATATATATATATATACACACACACAACATATTTTAAAAAAATTAATAATACACAAAGTGACATAAAAACCCTACAAAAATAAACCGTTTTGAATGTTTGCCACATTTTTAGTTGGATCCCTTTATTTTTTTCACCATAAAAACTGTTCATGTTCTCATCAGCTATTTTTATATTGAATTTTATGACAGTAACTATGACAACGGAGCAATTTTCAAAACGGCAGGCTCATAAAAAGCACAGTGGACAGACCTCTCTTCTTTTAGACTGCTTGGTCTTCTCTTTGGATTTCTTTTCCTCGCGGCTCTTGGCCGGTTGGGCTGAAGGAATGGAGCGGAGGTCTTCTGGCAAAGCGAATGCCTTTGTGTCCCGCGAGAGGACGAGGTAGACATCCAGCAGGCAGTATGCATCAGTGGCTAAAAACAAACAAACATAGTCACAAAAAGAAAAATGAGAAGGTTTGAAAACTCCATCCCATTACTCGTGAACTTTGTGTTACCTGCATAGCGGAGTTGGCTGGTCCGCAGAGGTCGGCGTTCCCAGTTAGACAGCTGCTCGGTTTTGTTCAATGGTTTTCCTAATATCTGCTGTACTAACAAACTCAGGCCCTTCTCCGCTGGTCCATCACTCACTTCCACGGATCGACAGCCTTTGTTTCCCAACCAGCACCGTTGAAGCTGGGGAGGAGGCACAGGTCAATTGTTTAAATGGTTTTTAAAACCAATACATGGTTAGGAATATTCAATCAGCAACGGTTAGCTAGGGGTCGTTGGTAACAGCACCTCCTGATGGACATGAAGCAGGTCCAGAACTCCTTCCGTTTTCATTGGCTCTTCCCTGAGCTCAGGCCACGTGCTGCCCAGACTCCGAAAGTCTCCAGACATCCCATAACCTAGACACACGCATAAATGCTTTCCAAATATAAAGACTTACCACGTCCCCCCCCCCGACAGCCAACCCAAAGTCTACTAACACAAGAAACATGAAGAACATCAGAACATCGGTGGCTTAATTTGCCTAACGTTTCCTACCCAGTTTGAGGATGTTCTTGTCTGACAGCAGAGCTCTGATGAAGCTCACTGTGGCGTTGTGGTGACTGATGGCGTTAGCACAAAGGTCCAACAGAAACACCCGTTCCTGTACGGCCAGCTGGATCAGAGCCACACGCTGAGAGGACACCGTGCCAAAAGCGGCTCTCCATTCCATGTCTATTCCCACCACACAGCCGGTCTGAAGAAGAACGAGGAGAGACGGCTACAGAAGACGTAATGCAAAACAGGATCTTCTTTGTCGTTTGGAAATAATTACTAAACCGATTTCACAACATAAAAACTGATTTGACAATATAAACTACATCAATGCTCGGGTTAGCAGAGGTCTTAAAGGTACAGTAGCCAAGGGTTACCTTTAAAACAGCTTCTCTGCACTGCTTAACGTCATCTAATGACTCTACGAAGAGGACGTTTTCTCTGGGCAGAGGCAGCTGGTAGTATTTTTGCTGATCAGATGGAAGAGGTGTCCAAGATATGGCTGGGCCGCTCACAAAACACATCCCTCTAAGACAATATGACAGGGATATACTTGTGAGGGTGATGGTTGTGTGTGTGTGTGTGTGTGTGTGTGTGTGTGTGTATTTTGGCTCGTAAGCCAAAGAATCTTTGCAAACAGTGTCAAAAACAGACTTGTGTCAGAAGGTTTGCGTGAGGGTTACAGCAAATATTATTATTACTGGAATGGCAATCCTTTATAGGAGGTCTTCGCAAATATATTTTCTTAAGTCTGTGTGTGTGTGTGTGTGTGTGTACGTGTGCTTTTGATTTAACACTCACAGCTGCTTCTTGCAGGAGAGGCTCTGAATTTTGTCCCAGACTCCTAGGGGAAGCCTGTTTCTGGGTACGTTGTAATGTGCGGCCCACTGGGCAGCGGTCTGGAGGCTGCAATGTTTAACCAACAGCTGCACCAACTGAACCTGGAGCTCTGGATTGCCTTCAATCATGGCCTGAGATCCCAACACACACACTTTTTAAAAACCCAATCAAAACATTTAAGCGTTTCATTAAAACAGAATTAGCGTTACCTGAACATGGTCTCTCCAGTTCTCTTCTGACATGCTTTTCTGTCAAATAAACGTAACGTCTTGTAATGTGATTTCTGAAAGCACTAAATATTGGCTTTATTTTATTAATCGATATTTGAAGTAAAGCAACACTTACATTTTTTCCCACCAAAGTGGGAAACCTAAAACTTGCATTAGCTTTATTTTAAGAAAATGTATTTTATCAGGATAATTATTAATTATTGAATTAAAATTTTTTTTATTTATTTATTTGCTTGGCATTATCCTTTATTACTAGTAAAGTTTTAATAAAAACACTTTACTAATTGTTTCTAAATTAATAGCGAGCTGCAGAAATCATTTATAACAAATATTCTAAAAAATGCATTTCAATGCAGTTAATTATTAATCGTAATTATTTTACATTAAGAATTATATTTAAATCATAGTTACTAATTATTATTCACTGTACTTATATTATAGATTTGTAAAGAAAACTTGACCTTTTAAAGATAATTTGACCTTTTGAGTCAACGCCAAAGTTGTAAACTGTCAAGTGGTGCGACTCTAATATTTATAAATATTCTTATATATTTTTATTTGTAAAAACAAATATGCCTAATCTAAAAAAAACAATGAGTAAGATAAAGTATGCACACTTGAATATTATTTAATTTAAACAACCTGACAGCCTTTTTTTCACATTAGTCAAAACAAATGTTAGTAAGAAAAAAAAAAAAAGTTAACCTTCTCACCTCACCAAATGTTTTGTACATGAGAAACCTCAGCGAGTCCAGCTTCCTCTTATAGACGGAATTAGAGCACAGACCTACAGAGAACGGAGTGAACATCACACACACACACACACACACACACACACACACTCATGAAGCTACAGACGGAGTCAGACTCTCACACACCTGGATCGACGCAGAACTTCTCCATGAGTCTGAAGACGTGTTTACTGAGCAGCTTGGGCTGGATCTGGTCCGTCTGATGCTTGGAGAGGAACACGCTCGGATACTGACTGAAACCACATATTACGCATGAAAAGACAAGCATCGTAACACTAAAACGTACAGTAGAAAAGACAAAAATGATAAATGATGGATACATGACATGAAAGAATATACTACTACTACTACTATGAAGAAGAAGACTACAGCTACGTGTTATTTATTAATTGTGCACAATTTTGTGAAGTAAAATTGACATTTTATCAAGAAAATACATTTTATCAACAAAAAGTTGATGTCTGATTTTTAGTTAATAAATAATTAATAATAATAATAATAATAATAATAATAATAATTACAACAGTTCCATTAAGACATTTATTTTAGATAGATAATATAGGTATATTTAAAACAAATGTTTTAGGTTCAGCAATTTAGGTATTTTTTGTAGCTAATTTATTTTTTATTTATTTTAATTTATATATATATATATATATATATATATATATATATATATATATATATATATATATATATATATATATATATATATATATATATATATATGTATGTGTGTGTGTATATGATTATATATATATTAAATATTTATTTATTATAGTACATATTTCTTTTAAATATATAAATATATACTGTATGTGTGCATGTTCAAGATAAATATGCACAGTATTCACACATTATTTATTTTCTAGGAGATTAATTGTTTGACAGCACCAATTAATAGTTACGTTTCATTTACTAATAATGAATAAAATCAAATCAAATATTAAAAAAATATTTTTTGTACTGTAAAATATTTGGCAACTAAAAACATTTAGCACGACCTCCCTGAAAATTCTTAATATTATAAAGAGATATTTTCAAGCTGACCTGAGCAGTGTCTGGATGTTGAAGCGGGGCTCACACCAGGAGTCCAGCAGAGAGACCAGACGCCGCTGAAGATCAGGACGCTCTCGCACATACAGCTCCGCCAGAGACAGCTTGTCCAGCAGAATGAGAGGGACACACATCTGACCGCACACACAGAGGAGAGAGGATGAGCTGGACACAGTACAGGACCTGCTCCTCGTCCGGCCGGGTCAACTCACCTTCTCCAGGTCCAGATCGTCCTGCAGCTCCGCTTTCACACTGAACACCAACGCCTGTCACACACACACACACACACACACACACCACGTCACTACAGCTACGCTTCTAAATATTAGAGTTTTCAAGTATTCGTAATCAAAAAGACTGATGTTTCATAAAATAATAATTACATTAATCAATACATACAAAAATAATACATATGAATTCAATTGTAAATAAATATTTTTCTAACGTAGATTATTTTTTTATGAGACTACTTTATTGTATTTTTATGTATAATTTTTTTTTTTTATAATTTACACTGCAACATTATTTTATGACAAATAAAGAAAAAAAAAAAAAAAAAAATATATATATATATATATATATATATATATATATATATATATATATTTTTTTTTTTTTTTTTTTTTCCTTGGTTATTTTTCATAAAATTATGTTACAGTGTAAATTTAATAGCAGTACATGATTTGGGGAGCAATCTGACCTAGACATCAATTTTATTTCTACACTTAATGCCAATTTATTAGCTATCTTTTTAGAAACTTACTCAAAATTCTCACAAAAATATTCTCAATTAATGCGAGCCCTGAACTCTTGTTAAAGATCAACTATGACTTTTCTCTCAACAGATTCTTGATTTCCTGCTAACAGTTAATGGGTAGTTAATAGTTTAGGTGTTGGGTAGGAGTAGGGATGTAGAATAAGGCGTTAACATGTGCTTAATTACTACTAAGAAATAGCTAGTAACGTGCATGCTGATAATCAACTAATAGGTGTAACTGTAAAATAAACTGTTTAGAAAATAAAACTAATTTTGTACTATTTATTCCTATAATCGCTGGAAGATACTGTAAAAGTGTCAGTCAGCTGGTGACGACTTCCTCTCACCTCTTTGAAGCAGCAGCAGTCCTGCAGGAAGTCCACATGTTCAAGCAGCAGTGGTCTTTTCAGTGAGCTCAGCTGATAAATCTCCAGCAGGGGGTCCATGTACCCGGGATGAGAGTCTGTGAGGAGCCCCAGGGCCTTC
>NC_056708.1:1529352-1536852 GCF_018831695.1 Puntigrus tetrazona
ATTTAAGGCCATTAACTAATAAATAGACAATATTAAATGTCTATATTATTTTGTTTAAATTACACAACTCTAAACATTTTAATAATAACAATAGCAACAAATGGATTGAAGAATCACAAGCACATTATAACGTGCAGTAAACTTCCACAATTACATTTTGAATTTAAAAGTGTTTGTTAGTCTATATTTATTTGGTCAAAAACAGTGAAATATTAATAATGTGAAATATTATTTATTTATTTATTTTTTTTAATGTTCTTATGAAGGTCACATGATCTTTAATTCAATGCTGATTTGCTGCTTAAGAGACGTTTATTATTGTTATGAATGACGTGCATACGAAACATTAGTTCATATTTTTTGTGCAATTTTCTTTGAAAATTTTGTAATTTTGTTGTTTTTCGACATTATAAATGTCTTTTGTCTGTTATGAAAAAATTTTTGTGACCTTGCAGAATAAAAGTATTAATTTCTTTATTTAAAAACCTCTCAAACTGTGAAAATATATATATATATATATATATATATATATATATATATATATTTATATACATATATATTTATATATATATATTATATATATATATATATATATATATATATATATATATATATATATATATATATATATATATATATGGATAATTTAACGGATATATTTGCATTTTTTTCATATCTGAAAGGTACCTTTAGATTGTGCTTCCAGGCTCATTGTCGTACACCTGGTGGCGCTGTCTGACCTCCACTTCTCCACACCCTGCACCAAAGAAGGCAAAAAACTCATTCCCAACACAGATCCACTTAACAGGCTACAACATGCTCAAGAGACATTGCATAATTCCTCTGCCTGGTGGATGTTAACAACATTCATCACCGGTTCATAACCCAAAACCACTCTCTGAGGCTGGGAAGCGGCAGCAGGGTGACCTCAAACAATTGAGTGCGAAATGAAAATCTTTTTTTTTCCCCCCATGTAGCAATCCCCAAAAAAGTGCAGTTTGGCAGCTGCTCGTAATGTTGCTCGTCGCTTCGGTGCGTTCTCACAGTTTTTTTCAGCAACAGAAAAAGTGCTCTATATCGCTCCCTGTTGCATTGCTTCGGGGCTAAGATTTACCTTCACGTTATGAAAGGAGACATGCAACGAGGGTGTTTTTTCTAGTTTGTCGACCGAACAGTCGAAGTGAATCGTGTTGAGCAACATGTGAACAAGTGCCTCAGGTGTCAGCACCACACACACACACACACACACACACACACGTCTCCCTCCCTGTGGGAACAGCAGCCCTAGGAAGGGCAGTCTGCCAGCTGGCTAGGCGACATGCTTTTGAGGCTGAGGATGTTTTGTTTTTTTGGTCTGGAGTCTGGACTGTTTCTCTCAGCGGTCTCGGGGGGAAGCTCCTGGCACTGCTCGGGCTCCTGAAGCTAACTCTGCTCTCTTCAGCTCTTCACTGACACCTACTGGACACAGAGAGCACTCACACAACTTACCACTGTCCTCCAGTAACAATAAATAAATAAATAATAAATAAATAAATAAAAATAAATAAATAATTTAAAATAATTAAAAAATAATAAATAATTTTTAATAAAAATATATACATAAAAATTAAAAATAAATACACAATTAAAAATAAATAAAAATCTAATAAATAAATATAAATAATTAAAATAAATAAAAATAAATACATAATTAAAAATAAATTAAAAATAAATACACAATTAAAAATTAATAAAAATCTAATAAATAAATATAAATAATTAAAATAAATAAAAATAAATACATAATTAAAAATAAATTAAAAATAAATACACAATTAAAAATAAATAAAATAAATAAATAACAAAAATCTAATAAATAAATACATCTTAAAAATCGAATAAGTAAATAAATAAAAATAAAATAAAAAATAAATACATAATTAAAAAATAAATAATTAAAAATAAAATAAATTGGAAAAAATCGTGAGAAAGGGCTAGATTTAACGTATTCAAAGTATTTTGGAAGTCTTAAATTGCATTTAATATGAAACAGTGCAAAAGAATGACAATACGCTTCACAATATTTTGAAGTAAATGTTTTCTAAAGGGAAAAATATATATTTTAAAGCAGACAAAAAATAAAAATAATCACTACTGTCTGCCTCTGCTGTACAAGGAGTCCTTGCACAGTGGAGGCAGACATTAGTGGAATACTTCTGTTTTTGTGTTTTAAATAATATCTAGTCTTTTATTTTACTAGATTTTTCTTCACATTACTTTTTATTTTAAGACATTTCTTCACACACACACACACACACACACACACACACACACACACACACACACACACACAGAACTTTAGAACTTCTGCCCCAATAATATATATATATATATATATATATATATATATATATATATATATATATATATATATATATATATATATATATAAAATATTATTAATATTAATGAAAAAAATTTATGGCATTTTTCATGGTTAAATGTAAGCTTGAGAGTTGGTCATAGCCAATGTTTGTCTCGTGTCTGTGGGCGGATCCTTACAGCCGGACGCTTCGCTCGATTGGCTCTAGTTTGCTCTTTTGTCGTCCGGAGAGCGCGTGAATGACGCAGAGGCACGCGAGCAGCCGCTTCCGGGAGCGTTCAGCTCACGTTAAACCGACTCAAACCCCCGTGATTTACTCTCACACTCTCATCTCAACCTAATGCACTGCCTGACGTTTACTGTACGACATTAATACCATTAAACAGGACACATTCTCACTAAATATATGTATTTTGTTTTATTTGAGGTATTTAACTAGGAGCTACAGGGCCCAGCCTCGGAAGGAGAACTCGAAAACTAAATTTCAGTGACTCCGGGAAAGAGGAAAATTATTAATCAAATCTGAAGTACTCTTTCGCTTTCGAGTGGGCTTTAAAACGTCGCCCCAAAGACGTAATTTCTATATTACGTAACGAGAACTGTCAATATACTCTTAATATACTTAGTCGAAATACTCGATATGTTTTAAAGTGAGGAGGCTAATGTCGACTCGCTAGCATAAAAACACATGGGTGTGCTTTCCACGAGACATCGAGGCAACTACTGGCGTTAACAGCAAAACGATCGTATTTACGTGTTTTGACTGAGTCGGTGTTAACTGTGAATATTTAACCTACCTAAATAACGTTGATGTCAGCCACCGAGGAAAGTGTACGTTGGATAAATCTTTCCATATATCCGGGCGGAACCATTAAATTCGGGGAATGTTTATTACAGACACGTGACGCTGTGACACAGGCGAGTTCGCTGGAAATGCTTTAAATTTAGCGCAGAGGCGAAACGGCTGCCAGCACGCCGTGATAAAGCTGACTAAAATTAAACATGGGACAGTAACAGTTTTATTTTTGAAGGACACAACGAGTCTAGCGCGAATAAATGACAAATCGGTATCAGAACGGGTTTGAGGCGCCATCTATTGACGAGGGAGCGATATGAACATTTGATAAAGCATATATATCTTATACGCATATATATATATATATATATATATATATATATATATATATATATATATATATATATATATATATATATATATACATTTCAAACACAATTGTAAAGAAACCAGACATATGTCAGCGTTTAAAATAAAAACAAATAATACATCTAAATATGTCAAGTAACACAGTTAAAAATATTTTGGGCTGTTATAGGATACTGATTTTCTTTGGATGTACTTTAAACATAACTATCAAATGCTACACCTTTAACTACGATAATAAACTATATTTCTGTGAAATAGTAAATTCTGAAATAGTGATTTTTTTGAACTTTTGAAAGTAAAAATTAACTTTAATAACACTTTAGTTAATCTCCTTACCTTTATTTATTTATTAAGTCATTCAAATTAATAATATTAAGTATTAAGATGTTATATTGTTGTTGTTGTTGTTATCATTTTTATATAATATATTTTCAAAAGGGAACTGTTTACAAAATGTGCAATGCGAAAATGTGATGAAGACTTGATACTTCATCAAGAATTCACGTGATGGTGTGTAGGACAAAAAAAAGATGAGAAACAGTTTTTCTTAAACTATTAATAAGAATTACATTTTTACAGAGAATTGGTTTGATATATTTCTGTTATATTTTCGCAACCAATTTTAAAATCATAAACATGTATTTATTTATTTATCCAAATGTTTATTGCTCCAAGGATGGCCCTTGAATCTAATAATAACAATTTTAATTTAACAAATTTTAATTAAAACAAATAAATAGTGTTAGCTATAGCGTCTGTCACGTGATTAGCGTCTGGCGTCACGTGACGGGCGAGCGCGTCAGAGCCCGGAAGTTGTCATAAGGAGCTAAAAAGAGCTGCGGAGAAGAGCGCTGATGTTATAGCCTGTAAATAACTCTCTCCGCTCGCTTGTGTACCAGAGAAGTGCGGGTGTTTCTGGGATCGCGAGCGATATAAAGAGCAGGGGACGCCCGCGGTTCCAGGCGGAGAGATGGAGTGGTTTGGAGGCGGCGTGTTTCACCCCGAACCCGACCGAAAGGAAAACATGCCCCGCGCACACCCACACGAGGTACCCGCGAAGTTAAATCAGCACGGGCTCGTGTTTAAACCTGAAACCAGCTCCGTTAGCCGGGGCACTGTTAGACGCCGCGGGAAAAACTTCACCGCAGTAATGAGTCTGCGTCTTAATAGTGAGCTGCCTACCTAGCGAGCTAAGAGCTGAACGGCGCCCAGAGTGCTGCTTGAGGCGGACAGAAGGGTGCTTGTTGTGTGGACCCTGTGTTTGCTGTGTCATGTTGACAGGCCTGTTCTGACAGCTGAGGATAATGAGCGCTTTATTATTAGATCCGCGGAAATTCCACTGTTTGATGCATCATTCCTGTTTTTATCTGTGTACTAGCTGCTTTAGAGTAAGTCAGCAAATGCATACTCTTGACATAAAAGAAATCTTAAGTGTGTGTATTAGCATCCAAAATATGTTTTTGTTTACATGGTATCTGTATATTTTTCTTGCATATATACATGCATGTCTGTATATATATATATATATATATATATATATATATATGTATATATATATATATATTATATATATATATATATATATATATATATATATATATATATATATATATATATATATATATATATATATATATATATATATATATATATATATATATATATACATAACAATATACATACATATATATATACACACAAACAAACATGCAAATATGCAATGTTGCAATGTTTATAATATAAAATATGTATATGAAAAAAAAAAAAAAATATATATATATATATATATATATATATATATATATATATAAGCATATGTATATATAAATGTATGAACGTAAATATTTTCAAATGATATACTGTATGTGTGTGTTTCTAGTACGTGTATACATGTACATAATACATAGCACACATGTGTATATGTAAACAAAAACTTTTATTTTGGATGTTATTAATCGCGATCAATCTTTTTATGTGTTTGCGTGGGCTTTCGTGGAGAGTATCGCTCCGCTCGTCTCCACCGAATCCCGTTGAGATGCTCCAGAGACGTGAGGCTGGGTGAGATCCCCCGAAGACGCAGGGAATGAGGAGAGGGTAGCGCCTCCATCCGGTTCTTGCGTTACAAAAAAAGAGCTTTACTAGCACCGAGCTTCACCGTGGAAAGCACGCACTGATCATATTTTGTAAGCTGTTAGATCCAGAAAGATTGCTGTAGTCTCACGAGACGGGGGGATGGTTTCCCGGGGGTCTCTATTTTGTAAATACGCACTTTGCAGAAGGTTAAATGCGTGCTTTGGCAACAGTAGAAGCGCACGAATAGCATGCGTTTCACTTCAGCACGTTGCATCTTACTGTATGCGAGATGAACTCGCTTTTTCCTAGCTTTTGAGACACTTGCTCTTGATTTATTTTTTTCCTAGCAAAGAATCACTGAAAGCTTAAGGTGAACTGATCTTTTCAGGGGACCTGTCACATTGATTTTGTGCTGTTTTTCTGTGTTTTCAGTTCAAGCTTTGATTTGGCATTCCTCTTGTAATATTGTCCAGTTTTGTGATGAGAAATAAGTCTGAAGTTCTTTCATTGATTGTCTACACAAGCTTCAGTGTAATCCAGTTAACTCTTAAGAGTCATGAAATTAAAATGTCTCATTCGGCATTTCATTCAAATTTGAAAAAACTTTTAATTGCACCAGAAAAAAAAAATTGTATTTAGTTTTATTGTATTATAACAATTTACAATAAATGTCCTCTTTGAATATTCTTAAACATAAATTTCAGTTTGGTTTTAAAAAATCCTTAAAAATATTAGTCTTCTCAATCAATCCCAAAAAAAAAAAAAATTAACACTATTTTACGTTTACACCTATTATTTGCTTACTAGCATGCATATTACTACAATATTAGCCAATTATTAGTGCTGATATATAAATATAGCACATATGTAAATTCCTTATTATACATCCCTAATCCTACACAAGTCATAGTTAATATATATAAACATTATTATATATATATATATATATATATATATATATATATATATATATATATATATATATATAAATATATATATATATATAAATAATGAAAACGTTATGTTTATATATTAAATAAATGTATACATGTAAATATGTACTGTATGTATGTGTATTTATATATACATAATAAATAAACACAGTTCACACAGATATATTATGTAAATAAAAATGTTATTTTGGGTGTAAAAGATCACTGGACAGCACTGATATTTCTAAACCGTGGGAGAATCCTCATCTCTGATGGCTGAACGTTCAGTGCAGTTAGATTTCTAGACTCGTTCTTCATCTTTGTTGGACGTGTTGTGAGTGTCTCTGTGTCCATCGCAGCCCAGCGGGGAGAGCATGGCGTCTCTGTGCCTGCGTCAGCAGCGCTGCGTGAAGGCCTCGATCGCGTCGCAGTGGCAGCTGGCCGAGGCGCAGGACCAGCTCTGCGGTCTGGAGCTCCACAGCTCCGAGTCGGTGGAGCAGGAGCGAGCCCGAGCCCTGGCCTCCTCCGCCGAGCTCTCACAGACCGAGCAGGAGTGGAGGCGCAAAGAGACCGCTCTGTGCCCCGAGGCCAGCCGGGACGCCTTTGACAAGGTATGTCGTATCGGCGCTCTAGAAGAGGCTTTGAGTTTCGGATACGGACCGCTTTGACTGGGATCTCTGAGTCTAAATATAACACACACACAGCAGCATTTCCCCTTCATGTTTTGGAACAGGGCAAATATACACCTATCTGTACACTTAAGTATTACTTGTCATTCAGCATTCAGGGCTCAAATGTTAAATTAATTATTAAGTTCATCATGTCAGTAGAGACATTTATGTTATATATTATATATATAATAAAAAAAAAAAAAAATATATATATATATATATATATATATATATATATATATATATATATATTTTTTTTAATATATATATATATATATATATATATATATATATATA
>NC_056708.1:1541852-1606852 GCF_018831695.1 Puntigrus tetrazona
ACTAAATAAATGTATTGTTTTTTCTTATTAAGATAAACTAGCACTATCACTATTTCGTTATTCAACTTGTGAATGTTAGTGTATTGTGCTTTCCACGGAAATATTAAGCAGCTCGACTGTTTTTAACGTTGATGACGATTATAAATGCTTCTTGATCATTCCTGGAGGATCGTGCGACACTGAAAACATGCGAGTGACGTTTGCTGAAAATGCAGCTTTTATCGCCGGAATAAATGACATTTAACCCATTAAAATAGGAACGCTTTAAAAGCCTTGAATGGCATTGTAATGCTATCTTTAGCCTTTAGTGCGAGTCGATAACGTCAGCGACCGCTAGAGAGAGACGTGACGCATCTGACCGCTTGAGGCCAGGAAACAAAGCAATATAGACACAGATCAAGTTCATATTCACTCATGCATCCCAACCTCATATTTGAATGCATTTCGACTCCTTTTTCACCTGATCTTTCTTGTTTCGAAGGCAGGGCAGGAGGGATACTTGGACGTCTTCCACACAGAACTCAACGCCTTTAAGCAGAGAGTCACAGAGTATACCAAGAAATCGAAAGGAGAAAGCCCAAAGGATGCGGTTCACCAAAACACACCGCCGGGCTGCCGCCTCGACCCCAAGGAGGTTTTGGAGTCTCTGCCACCGGTAGAAAAGATCGTCTTTTTTTTTGGGATAATGGCCTACAGAAAATATTCTCACCGAAGCAGATGATGTCTAATATCTCGAAATCGTTCTAATATTTGCCGCTCAAGAAATATTTCAGAAATGATCGATGTTAAAAAAAAAAAATTGAATAAGTTAAAATAGAACCGATATCGCGATTGAGACGGTTGCTGAATAAAAGCACGCTTTTCTTGTCGACTTTTTTTAAAACTAGCGTAGCTAGTAACAAAATGTAAAACGAGTGGAATGTTTGCAGGAGCTGAAAACATGCATCCAGATGCAGGATATGCAGATTCTTCAGAACGTGCTGAGCAGCATGAACCCGCAGGTACTCTCCATCTGGTTCTCTTTTTTTATCATCATTATTAGTTTTGAATAATAAATGCTTCCTGGTTCACAGCCCTCTAAATCAGAGTTAGTTTTTGTCTGAAGTCATTTAGGGGTTGAGCATATTTTTGGGCTTCCTCCCTCGCTTTCCTGACACAGACGAGCTGAATTACAGCCAAAAGACACAGGAAGAATTACATAAGAGCTTTAATCTCATTCACCCTGGTGTCCTTTCAATCCTGCATGACTCAATTTCTTCCAAAGAGCACAAATTGAGAGATTTTGTAAAATGTTCATGCTGCACCTTTTTATATAATAAACATACAATAACAATGTTTTTTTTTTTTTTTTTAAGCTTTAAAATGGCACAAAGGCACCATAAATTGTAGACCAATCCACTCCTTAGTGTACCATTAATACACTTTGGTTCTTTTAGATTTAATAGTTAATTGCATTAAAGTAAAATCTTCATAATGTTATAAAAACATAAATCTGTTTTCATCATAATCTGAAATGTTTCTTGAGCAGAAAATCTGCATATTAAAAGGATCTCTGAAGGATCATGTGACACTGAAGACTGTAGAAATAATGCTGAAAATGATTTAATCTCAAAATAAATGACATTTTAAATGTATATTTAAATTATAACAATACGCCGCAACCTCTTACTCTCTGTATTTATGAGAATTTGTTTTTGTATTTTAAAAAAAATGTGACCGCTTTGTATTTTAGCATTATTAGCTACAATTTTAAATGTAATGTTGGTCACCATTGACTTTCATTGTATGGAAAAGAGCAGCATAATCTCAAGAGTGACCAAATCTTTGGTCTTTTTTTATTTTTTTACTTCCTGTTTCTCATCATTCCGCTGGCGTCTTTTCCTGTTATTTATTAATATCCTCTTTCTCGCTCGTAACAGGTGGCAGAATACCACGTGAAGCGTTGCTTGGAGGCAGGACTTTGGACGAATGTACCGCGAGCCTCCAAAGAAGACAGTTCAGAAACGGACGAGTGGAGGATGATGGAGACCTAGCAGAGACGGATATCGGTCCCCGAGCGACCTTCAGTAGGAAAGAAAAGCGCTTCGGTTCGCAGGACAGGAAGAACAAGGGCTGTGCTCAGAGACTTTTGTTTTGTATCCGTGCCTGGATGTGTGCTGCACTTTATATTTGTTTAAAAGAGAAAGTATTTTAAAAGAGATAGGCAACTGTATTTTGAGGCACTTATATTTTGTTACGTTTCTGTTGCTGACTTTTCCTGTCGTTTTAGAGAAAGCGGTACGTGCGGGATCGCAAAGGAAAACCCGGTAGCTTTTTTTTTTTTTTGTTCTTTTTGTTGTTCTCCGCCTTTGGATTGCAATCTACGACGTCCACCGAGCGCTCGAGCTCTGCTGCTATCTGGGAAGCGTCTGCGCATGGACACGGCAGATAACAGTCGACTTCCTGCAGATAGACAAACGACACCGAGGCGAAGCGGGAACTCCCACTTTGCCATCTTCACCGTGGAAATGAGAAATAAAGTTCAAGCAGCGCAACACGAAAGCCAGCAATAGAATACGGTTTCCTTCGGTTATAATAAAGAGATTCAGGTTCGGCGACGCTAAAGGCGTGAGGTCATTAGAGGAGAAAAAAAAAGTTTCATTCATACAATGAGGGTCGATGGGACCCCATTGGCTTTCATTACATGGTCAAAAACTAATAGTGTCTCTCTTCTTGTATTTTCCATGTTTGGAACAACAATGACGGTTTTCGCTTTTCACCATTGCGACCAATAAGGCTTTCGCCTCGCCATCTAACTGACTTGTTTCGACTGCAGTAGTCGCGTTGAAACGCCGCCTGTGCTGCACAAAGAGCGTCTACAGCAAACCACAGTTCGTGTAACAGTACATTATGGCTGTGATGACATTGTGCAAGTCGAAATCCTCAAATAAATCTTTAGACCGCTGGTATTTGCTGACTGACTGAAATCTTTATTTTTCTCGTCTTGGCGTATTACAGCTCTCCGTGTGAGCGAATGACCTTGGACTGCTTGCAGACAATAAACTGATCCGAGACGTGCGGCTTTAGAAGGAGGGACTAGTTGAAAGCGGTTAGGATCACATCCAGTCCACTGAAGGAACATGAGGCACGGGTCAAGAAGTTAATATATGTGTGGGTGTTGTTTCTTGGAGATGTTTGAGAAAATTGTCCACTTCTTTTTTTTGTTTCAAGCTACTCGCTTAAGCTTTAGGTCCATAAAATATAATGTGAGCAGTATGATATGACGCATACTTAATATATATGAGTGTGTATATTTATTATGTATATGCAAATACACACAAACACATATATTTGAAAGAAAAATGTTCTCTATAAAATATATTTATATGCATGTAAATATATCTAAATATTTCTCTCCATATATAAATGTGTGTGTATATACATTAATATGCACAGTACATTATTTAAACAAGTTTATTTTAAATGTGATTAATCATGGTTAGATTAATTGTACGATGGCATTTATATATTATAATTTTTAATATCTATTATTCAATAGCTGAAATTTGACTTTATTTGCAATCTTCATAACCACACAATAGCGCTTTATCAACACAAAAGGACAACATTTTATGAATTTTGATCACATTATAGATTTTCTTTCCCTTTATTATTTATTGTGCAAACTCTTTTTTAATTAAAAATACATTATTTTGCATTTGCAAAAATATCAACATTCGTATGATCTGCAGTAGAAAAATCACCACACAGTCATTAGACTGATCATTAGTTTTTTGCTAGTTAAGGCCATGGTGGTTTCGTACAAAAAAATGTCAGAACATTCAAAAATCAGGCTGGAATTGTAACTTTGCTATGCATTAATTTGCGAAATGTTAAAATGAATCTAGTATGCGCATTAAAATGCCATTATGGACAATAAACTGGAATGTGTTAGAGCTGCCGTGTTCACACTTTGCAGCCACTTCGGTTAAAAGAAAAGAAAAAAAAAAATGGGTTGGGCGCTTTCCAAACTGGAAATTTAAGAATTATTAACTTTGGAGTCAACTATTAATCTTAGCACGCCTACTTCTAACTCTCTAAGCTGGGTTTACTTCCTTAAGCTGACAGCGCTGGAGCTCAGTAATAGACTAGTTCAACCACAAACCTAGTTTGGCACTAACTTTCTTTCAAAGGCATAAAACCAGATGGTGACACCAAAGGCTTGGACGAATACAGCAGACCGCTTAAGGCTACAGAGGTGCATTGTGCTCGAGTCCGACAGTGTACTTCAGCTGTGGTGAAAGTCCTCAAGGCTGTTGTGCAATCACGCTTTTCCCATAACCTGCTGCTTTCCTGGGATTTTCCTGCTCAGGAAGGCATGAACGTGAGGCCATATCTTGTTGGTTTCGGTTCCTGAGAAGGTCTCCAACGCTCCTTTACTCCTGTAAAGTGTACAAGCGGAGAGAATCTCACATGTAACGACTTAAACACACCGTGGTGGGTCATATAATGTGATTTCATATAATGTTATGTCATCATCATATGTCACAGCTGATTGGTTCTCTCTGTATCAGTAGCCAATGAACTCACTGCTCAACAATCGAGTATTAATGATTGTAGTAACAGTTTCCACAAACCCTCCACCTTCCCCAGCTCCACCTGCATAGACCAGGTGATCATGTATGCTATGAGTGTTTTATATATATATATATATATATATATATATATATATATATATATATATATATATATTAGTGTGTGTGTGCATATATGTTATATGTGCAGCAGCAGGATTTCTTAAATGCTCACAGCAGCATGTCTGTGGATGTTTCGGCAGTAACACATCTATTTCACCAAGACCAAATCCCTGAGAGAGTCGTCATGACACATATATATTAGCATTGTAACTTAATAAACTTAAAATAACCTCAAATGAAACTTCAATTGTGCTATCGAATAATATTGTTTCATGTTACAGTATAGTTGTATATTACAACAGTAATACAGAATTAAAACATTAGCGGTAGTATGTTTTGACTGTTACGTTTTAAATAGTTATACAATGGTTATTTTAACTAATTATACTGTTGTCTTAATTTTATTCAACTTGATTCAAAGTATCACAATTAAAAAGTCTAACGCTATGTATATTTTATTTATATATTCTCTGACATCCAAATGTCATTAAATTATTAAAATGTTGACGTAAAATCCCAAAATTCACATCAAAATATTTCCTTAAAAAAATTAAATAACATATAATATATATATATATATATATATATATATATATATATATATATATATTTTTTTTGTCTCTTCATTGCATGATCTCTTTCATATTGCTAATAAATAATATTTTGTTGAAAATGACTACATTTATGTTTCATTTGTTCTTTTTAGAGGTCAGCAGCCTCACTTTCATTGTATGGAAAACAGCGGCGTTAACGCACTGCTAAATAACTTCTTTTCGCTTCCACATATGAAAGAAATATATTTTTAGGTCTAGAATCAGATCTAGTGTGAAAAGATGCCCGAACACGGGTGAACTGCTCCTCTAACAATCCCCTAAACATTTCTTCTGTGTGTGTTATCGATGCCTTTCGTTCAGAATAACCCATAAACAGCTCCGAAGTGCTGTGCGGTACCTGTAGTACTCCAGAACCGGCTGTGTCTGTCTCTCGTAGTCCTTCAGTCTCCTGGACACCGTTTCAGGGCTGTCATCATCTCTCTGGACCAGCGCTTCTCCTGTGACGTCATCGAAACCCTGCGCGCCACACAGAGCACATCACTGCAGGCCTCCATCACAAGCCTAATAAAAGACACTCTATCTCCAGAATGCATGTATCGAAAGCGTCAAGGATCTCTGATAAGGTCCTGAGCTGAGCAGAGGTGACCTTCAGGCACACGGCTCCGTGTTGACACAAACTTGAGCAACACTGACAAACACCTTCACACTGGGCTCGCGCAAGCTCTAATAGTTTAACACACACATGACCGATGTCCGGAGCTCGCGAAGAGGACCGAAATGAGACGCGCAGCAAACAGTTCTGAGCCGTAAACTCCACTCTTAGCTCAGTTCAGAGGACTCAGCTCTATAGAACTCCATGCAAAAACTATTTAAGCAACAGCGTTTGATAAATGGAAAGGAACAAAAAGCAAAGTTCCTCGAGTAAAAGTGTTCATATCTTTCTTGAGGGCCTGGTTGTGAAAGAGCATGACCTACTTTCACCACAGGAACTCTTTGGACTCCTTACACACAGGGTTCAATGCTTAGCTTTCACGTCTTACTGCTCTATTGTTGGTTTTTATTTTTATTGTGCAGCATTTAAAATTTAATTTAATTTAATTAAAATTTTAACTTGCAAATACGATTACATTTTATTTAAATAAAAGTCCAATTAAGTGTCCTTTAAGAGTGCTTCTTTACACACTGTTATGTTTTAATTTTTTTAAATAATTATAACATATTAATGAATTTTATTTCAAAGTACATTTTAGATAATTATGCTTCAGCAATTTTTTGTTGCATTTATTTCGAAGTGCATTTATTCTGATTTGTGTTGACTAACATACTTACTAAATGCTCATTTCAACCGTTTTAATATATTTTAAGTGCATTTTAATTTTCCATATTACAGACGGTACAGTCAGCAGTTTACCGTAACCGCATTTTAAAGACAAAAAAAGAATGAAATTACACATAAAGGTGTACTTCAATTCATTTTGAGTTTAATTAACCAGCAATTAAGTGTTCAAAAACATTATTATTATTATTGTTATCTGCGTGACAAGCGCTCTTGATAAAAGAAGTGTCCTCGCATTTTTTATTATCTGGAAAACCAATTACTAATATCTAAGCAACCCGGTTTAACCAGGGCAAGCTCAATAATAGTCTTTTTTAGAAAAAACACACCTTTATGCCTTACTCTATTACTATTATTGCCTGCAGAAAATACGCTTTTTAACTTTTTGCAGCGTGGTTTATACGAAGAGGACTTCCCGTTTCCATCGTTCCTACAGTGCGTGCAGAGGAGATGATATAGATGATATATAGGGATAGTTTCAGAGGACTCACTGGTTTCTTAGGCGGGTTGAAGTCCGTGTTGTAGACCCTGCCGCTGGGAAGGTGCACCCAGCGAGAGGTCAGGCGCTCGCGGATCGTCCGGAAAGGCACGTCCAGGTTTATGACGGAGTCCACATCGTACACGCTGTCCAGGGCTTCGGCCTGAGCCACGGTACGAGGAAACCCTGCGGGGGGACGACACGCGGGAGGCCGCGGTTAACCGCACGGCTCGTGAGCGGCATGTCTCGGGTGAGCGAGGAAAGAGAGTTACCGTCCAGCAGCCAGCCGCTCTGCTCCAGACCCCTCAGACTGGACAGGATGAGACGGGAGATGACGTCATCGGGAACCAGCTGACCCTGATCGATGCACGACTTCATCAGGAGACCCAGATCTGAGTAAAATCAGCATTTGATGAATTCACTGCTTTTTATTTGCATTTCTTGTTCATTTTATTTATTAACAATACACTAAATTTTGACATAATATTTATTTATTTAATTATTTAATTAATTTATTACCCGAAATACTGCTAAATTAACCGACAATGCACATTTGATTAAAATACACTGGTTCGATTTTGAAGGCAGCCAGGTTTAATATCGTTTAGCTTAGCTATTAACTATTAAAATGTCAATGAAAATTAAGCGTGACCGCTACAACGAGCTCGTAGCAACGGATATACCAGCTTTAAGCGGCTCTCACGTTGTAATAACTGACTAATAATCGTCCTGTGAGACCTGCTGAATATTGCTGGCCTATGATACCAAGGTTTGGAGTCGGTACGTTTTATTTTTTAGCTTATTTTTCAATTAATATTTAAAGAATCCATCAAAGGAATATATGGCATAATATACTGCACAAGATAGCATGACGTATACATATACATTACATTATAAAAATAATCAACTGTTATTTTAAATTGCAATATTTTTCTGCTAATATCAAACGATTAATTGCTATTAATCACATGCAAAATAAAAGTTTTTGTGTACATTTTTTATATATATGTGTGTCTCCTTAAATATATTTCAAGAAATGTCTCGATATTTATTGACAGTCAACGGCAAACAAAGCTGTTATTCTTCCTAACATCATCTTTTGTGTTACACAGAAGTCATGGGCAGGTTTTGATGGGTTTGAGGGACATAAACCCTTTTGTGGGTGAACTGTCCCTTTAAGGTCTCGCTGCTACAGCATGAAACGCGCATTGAGAGATTTCTCCCTGTCTGCCTCCATCCTCGCTCAGCTTCCACGCTGCATCTGGGTCTGACATGAAAACCGGCGAAGCTCCGTGCATCACAGCCCCCAGACACACAGCTCGGATTAGACGAGAGCCCGCGCGAACCTCTGAACGCGATGTGCAGCTCGATCATTCCTAGTGAACACGTTTAGCGCGCGCTTCTGGAGAAAGACGCGGCCTTTAAAAAGTTATAAAGCGCAAATACTTGAAAACACCAGCCGGTCCGGAGCAATGCCACACACAGGAGCCCCGAGCTCGGGTTTAACGGCTTCTCCAGACAGTGTCTAATCTTTGGGCACCGCGCGCGCGTGCGGTCTAGATAGGCAGCGCGCTACGTTTCGAGACGCAGCCCAAGTCAAGACCCGGTGGGTAACCGCGCTGGTTTTCGGCACGGAAGCGACTTCCTGATGTTTTATTTGCGTTTTAACCTTTAAACGAGTCGAGGCGCGTCCGCGGGGAACGGAAATCGGGCCGTTTGCGCGAATCAAACGCGAGAGGAGCGAGCTGGGGCTGGCTTACCCGTCTTGGCCTCGATGTTGGCCCGCAGCAGGTCTCCGCTGGAGAGATGCTTGAGCGCGAAACTCTGCGCTATCCGGCCGGACACGGTCCCCTTCCCCGAGCCCGGGGCCCCCATGATCACCGCGCGGAACACAGTCTGCAGACCCATGGCTGTTTGTGAACGTGGAGTCAAATAAACGCGTCCTCTTCACTGCATCTTGTGAAGTCTGATTTATGGGATGCGGAGACCTCTCTCTGTCACGCGCGCGCAGCTCCAGCTTTATTCCCGGATTAAGCCCGTCCTTTTCTGATGCACGCGCCTCACATTACAGGAAGTGCTTTAAAGCTTAAGTGGGCGTGTGAGGACGCTTACAGTAGTGCGCACTACAACACTCATACATAACTTCATCTCTTAGAGAGGTTTAAGTTCCCAGGGACCCGAGGCTCCCAAAAGATAACTTTAATTAAAAACGCTGACATTATCGTATGATTGCGAGAGTTAACTGTTACTTTTTTTTCTTTAATACGTTTTAATGATTTGATTTAATCATTTTTAAATAAAAATAATAAAAATATTTTTATTTATTAAAATAATAAAAATAAAATAATTGTATTTAAAAAATGTAGTCTGTTTTTAAAACGCAGAAGCTAATGTATTAAATAGTCATTTATTAAAATATTTTTAAGAGTTCATATATTTATTTAACAGAATTAAATTTTTTTTTTTTTTTAGAAAATAAAACAATTCGATAATTTATTTAGGTTTATTTTTTAAATATGATAATTAGACTAAACAAATATAATATTAAAATATTTATTTATAAAACACTTGATTTAACTGATGCAATATGAAATGCAATATATTGGAAAAGTTAATGTTGGCAACTGACTGAAAACAATTAGGTTGAAGCGGTAAGATTACAGAAAACTCAAAATAATAACTAATAACAAAAACTAATCAAAAATGACAAACAAAAAAATGACAAACAAAATGTTTTTACTGCGTTAGTAAATGCTGAGAAAAGCAAATGAAACCGTACTCAGGCCTAGTGTGCATCGGATCTGCTTGTAATTACTGTTTCTTGGTATTATCACTTTATTTAAACTAATGGTGATGTGAAAAACAACTGCACAGAAAGCTGCTCACTTCTTATGTAATGCGGTTATGTAACATGCAAGTTGGCCCAAATAGGTCTGCTCTAATAGGCTTCGGGGATGGAAACGTTATCTCAGCTTGATTAAATCAGCGCCTAATATAGTGGGCTGTTGAGTTTCATCTCCACATTGTTCCTGGTGATTCCCTCCACGGTTCTCCCCCAGCATCCTCGTCTATCAGCTGACCGGTGACTGACAGGAGGGGGGCTTTTGTTAAGAGAGAGGAGATAAGAATGGAGATCTCTAGAACAATAGCTCCTTCATCACAATGAGACAGAGACAGGATTTGGAAACCCATGTGGATGTTAATGATCGGTGGCGTTTAAAGATGTAAGACAATGATGCGCTTATGTTGTTCATTAAAAACTAGAAACACACTTTCAGACTGAGTTTAGTATTTGAATGGGTTTCAAGTTATAGGTTATGCTGTGGACACGGTGCCCCCTTGTGACCAAAATATCAGTGTAAAAAAAAAAAAAAAAAAAAAAAAGCTTTCTACAATCATAAAAAATGCATATCGCAAAATCCCTGTCGCGGTTTGGTTTGCCTAAACTATTGTACATGTTATACATAATATTTAACATAAATGTTTTATAATATAACGCAATTTTGCAGGCATTTTAAAACATATGATATGAATTAAAATGCATATGTAGAATATGCATAAATAAATACATATTTGTACAGGCCTATATCTTTGCGTTTTTGCACCCAAATGCTAAACGTATTCTCACTATAGCATATTATTATAGCAATTATTATATATATATATTTTTTTTTAGCTTTTCTTCTTCTCTTTTCATTTTTTTTTTACAAACTAAGCATTATGTAGGGTGATCTATACCTTGCATTTAGTTCGTTTGTACAACTTTATAGAACGCTTTAATAAACAGGAAGTTGATGTTCTGGCTAAGACACATTTGCTAGCATCGTCTGGTTTTGCTCAAAATAGGACTCCTGCCAAATAACTCTTTCATTAGACACTTCTGAATGACTAACTTAGTAATAGACCTGTTAACGACTTTTAATTAGGAGACCATCGAACAAATTTGCCATTAATACATTGCATTTACGCAGTTTGTCCACATGGCGGCTTCCTCTAACACATAACTAGAATTCAAGATTGAAAAGAAATGTCATTTACTTTCACGATGCTGCCTTTAAGGCTAATGATTAAGGTAGCCTACATAGGGCTCATAAATATAAGGTGGACGTTTTTATAATAAAGCCTCTGAACATCTGACTTATAAGCATTTTACTGTTTAAACTAAGCTGAGGTAATGCAATGTAATATTCAAAATAAAAGTCACGTAACGTAATATTTCACGCCAATAGTTTTATAACACAACACAACTTTTTCGTCGTTAGGCAAAATGTTTCTTTGTAAGGTTTGACACGGTGAATAAAAAAAATCGCATAAATTGTTTTGCGTGTGTTTATCTTATCTTTATCTTATATAAACATTTTAACATAACTAAGTGCCTTTACATAAACAGTAACCAAAAGTGATTTGTCCAAAAGTTTTGTTAAACGTTTAAAATGTAAAATATTTTTTAAAATATAAATTCTATGTAAAAAAAAAAAAATTAATAATAATAAAAAATTGAAAATTGAATAATAATCAGCACCAAAAATTTAGGCTACAGAAATCGCATAAAAAATGTTTTACACTGCATCTCCGCAGTTCATCCTCAAGGTGGCCAACTCTAATCTCATTTGATCAGAGCTCTCAACCCAGAAAAGTGAACATTATTAGTCTATTTACCGACGATCGATCGTGATTATTAAGGTTAATGTTTAACGTAACTTCATAAGGCTAAACTTTAAGTCCGCTAAACACGTGGCGGATGTTGTTCATCCCTCATAAGGTGTGTCTTATTAAAGCCGAGGATTATAACCATCAGGTTTAATAAAAACCGATCACGTGCTTCAGAATCAACACTTACTTGGAACTCAACACGATCTGCCGGAAATGGTTCGAATTAGAAGAAATTATTTTTATTTATTATCACTTTTATTATTAAAAATATTGATGATTCGCCTGTTTTTTTTTATTTATTTTTTATTTTATTTTAACAGATAGCCATTTAGGGATGAGATCATCTTCAGACTGTGATGCCTATCCATTGTTTTGTAGTTCCTCTCCCGTCTATTGTTTTTAACACTTGCCCGGCTCTTATGTCCCCTAATGATGTCATCGCACCCTTATCCTTTTACTAGTGTCCATGACAGCATGTTTCCACTGACTCAGCCTGATGAAACCGATTCATACTCGACCCTTATTATGAACTCTCCCTGAGAAGGTGGAAGTACGAGACGGTTAGGAATGAGAAGACATTCCTGGGAGGAAGCTTTCACGGAAAGCCAGATCCGTTTTGTTCTGTTTTACGGTCAATTCTAAGAAAGACAGTCGTGCCTCAAGTTTAAGGGAACTGGTTTTCCTTTCACCAATGAGATAAAACTAGTCAGCAAAGATACAGGAAGTTCTGCTGCTTGGAAAAAGAGCACTGTACTGTTTTTGTTGCAATGGTGTTGTTATTTATTGCCGGTTTACGCTTCATGCACTGTATCGCTTTATTTCAATAGGGGGATAAAAGTCCTTCATCATACACAGCTGTTTTCAGGTGTTTCTGTCAGCTGTAAACGTTCTTTCCTGCACAAACGGTATGTTGTTAAACAGCATTATGATCCGTTGAACACACCTCTGTCTCTCTTTTCATTTCTGTCAAAAATAAACACGGCGTTAACCCGACTACAGTCTGTTGGCCTGATGAGCCAAGCACCACTACAAATGAATAAAAACATGCTTGTATATAAACGCTTAATGTTTAATAGATTGCATTTTTAAGAAAACATTAGCAATTGTGAATTGAAAAATTCAGCGACTCCACCAGGCATGGTTTTATAGACAGGGCTTAGCCTGGGTCATATTTAAATGAGGACATTTAAGTCGTTTTTATAAACATACCTTTAAAAAAAAGCATTACTGGTGTGCTTCTTAAAGGAACACACTTTTTTTTGGAAATAAGGTCATTCTCCAACTCTTGACCTCCGGGTCTGGCGATAGCACTTTTAGCATAGCTTAGCATAGATCATTGGATCCAATTAGACCGTTAGCATTGCATTCAAAAACGACCAAAGGGTTTAGATATTTTTCCTGTTTAAAATGCTGCACCATGGCCTCTTTCTTGCACATTCCTTGACAACAGTCAAGTTTTAAACAGGAAAAATATTGAAACCCTTCGGCCATTTTTAACATGATGCTAATGGTCTAATTAGATTCAATGATCTATGCTAAGCTATGCTAAAAGTGCTATCGCCAGACCTGGAGATCAAGAGTTATTTCCAAAAAAAGTGCGTTCCTTTAAGATGCACACCAGTAATGCTTTTTTTTAAAAGGTATGTTTATAAAAATGACTTAAATGTCCTCATTTAATTATGACCCAATCCCGGCTTAGGCTAAGCCCTGTCTATAAAAGCATAAAACCATGCCTGGTGGCGAAAATGAGTGAGTCGCTGAATTTTTCACTCAACCGATTCATTTTTAAGCAAAACTACAAAGCATGGCTTTTACAAGTGAATTGCTAATGTTTTCTTGAAAATGCTATCTATTGAATATTAAGCGTTTCTATACGCGCACTGTCTAATACGTGACTGTGCTTGGCTAACCAACTCATTAACATGGAGAATGAGCCTGGAGTGTTCCTTTAAGACAAAACAAAGATACTGACATGTTTGAAGATCAGTCAGTGAAAGTTTCTTTCGGTTGAAACAACTCCGATTCACGTTTAGTCTAAGACTAGGCTTGAGTCTGTTCGGTGAAATCAGGGCTGAATCAATCATCAGTTACAGCTTCTACTTCTAAAGCTCAGAGAAATCAAAAACCCCATTGAAATATCCAAACGGGCCAGATTTTAAACGGCCGGAGCAAGCGTCCTACATACTTCCCACAGATAAGTGTTCAGTCTCTCACAGCCGAGAACAGGAGCCGCCTCCAAACCTTTGTAAACGTCTGCTGTGAAATCACCGAAGCCGCCCCACCGAGTCTCATCTTATTCTGCGAACACAAAAGACCCAGGAAGTGATGCGGGGCAGCTCACATGACCTCCTCCAAATGCTTCTCTCATGCGTCAGACGCTACTGACAGCACAGAGGCGTTCAGACCACAGGCTGATCATCAGAAGATCATGAGAGCATTGCACATAACATCAGTAGACCTAGACAATCTGACTATTCAGATCCTTCAGATTACAGAAATCACGATCATCGGCTATATATTCATAGCATGTTTATTTTTCAGCTTACAAAAAGCTATTTAATAACAGTTTTATTCAATTAAAGCTCCAAAAAGACAAATACTATTAATCACAATCTAAATTAGTCTGCAACTGTACTGTTTATTACACACTTTTCAAGATTGGAAGCATGCACTTAATACAATACAATGCAAGATGAAAATATATTTAGAAATAAATTAACGTTATATCAGTGTACGCCATATATAGCGTCATTTTTATACAGTATTTTGTTGTATCAGCTCATTTGCCTCGGATGCTTGGCATGATGGGACATGTGGATACGTTTGCAAGCACAGATTCCTGACTACAAGTCACGCATTCACTATAATTGACCAAGAACTTGGGAAAGCATCCAAGTCCCTGGGAATCTCCCTGAAAGTCTAAAAAATTAGGTTAAAATTCTGAGATAATTAATAAAAAATACATTCAATCAGCCTGTTCAAGCTGTCCAAATATATTCAACTACTAAAAAATAAACTCACGTGGTTGCAGTTGCGGAAGTCAACACGCTCGCTTTGCCAAAAAGTCACATATGCGGCATGATTAGTGAACAGCATCAAATGCGGTCACTGCTGTAGAGGCCCGTGATGGTCAGAGGCCCCGGGACACTGGCCCCACTGACCCGATCCATAATCCATCCTCACACGTAAATGCTGATATAAGCTCTCCAAAGTCCATACACAAGAGATCACAGAGATTTTTAAGAGCTGGTCGGAACAATGATTGACACACAAAGCACGCGCCCGCTTTTCGGACATGTTTAAGCTGACGGGGTATAGGGTGATTTAATGTGAGCTGTGTTTATTATTAAAAAAGGAAAAAATATTCACCCTCGGCACATTTCATTTCTGCTGTATTGTATAAAAGCACTGATTAAAAAAACATTTAATTAAAAAATATTTAAAATATTAAAATATTTTTCCACATTGCAACAGAATGACAAGATAAAACACAGATATTAAAATAACAGAAATAGAATAAACCTTAAGTCTAAAAATCACTCACTACTGACCAATAACTAAAAGCTGACAAATCAGCGCTTACTTAAAATAAATAAATAAAAAATAAAAATGAAATAATAAAATATAATAGAAGATATCTCCATATATTCCCCAGCTGATTGCTTAAAGAATTGCATAATTTTTTTATATTACACTTTTTCTAAAAACATAAAAAAACATATTCATTCACTAAAATGTTATTCATAATTGTTCACTTCTTGAAATAAGTTACAATAAAAATTTACTTTTTCACAATACTTATTTTTTTAAGATGCATATATATATATATATATATATATATATATATATATATATATATATATATATATATATATATATATATATAAATATAAACACAAACACACACACGAAAATGACAAAATAAAAATGAAAAAAACCTCACATCAAAATTACAAAAACATTAATATTAAAATACATTTTTAAATAAAGAAATTTGTATCTGTGATACTAAAATAAGATCAGTCAACAGCCAGAAAAAAAGTACATACCATCTTTTTCTCTGTTAAAATCCTTTCAGAATACCAATACAGTCTGAAAAAAACAATAGTTTGGTATAAGTACAAAAAAACGTTAATAAAATCTGCAGAAGCAAATAGGTGAGGTTTAATAAAAATTAAAATAATAACGAGACGTTGTCTCAAAACTCACCAGTCGTGAAAGACATTTTTTCATTTGTTTATTTAAAATAAAATAAAATAAAATAATAACTGTAACTGTTCATTTGGCGCAATCCGGCAGACCCCACCCACCTCGCCGGCAGCCCCGCCCACCTCGCGGCAGCCCCGCCCACACGCGTCATCAGTTCTGCTATGCGCTGATTCCTGCAGACCCCACCCACCTCGCCGGCAGCCCCGCCCACACAGCGCGTCATCAGTTCTGCTATGCGCTGATTCCGGCAGACCCGCCTCTGCTCAGCGCAGTGATCCGACAGTGTGTATGAGAGATTGTGAGTGTGTGTGTGAGCGTGTGTGTGAGAGAGAGCTCCAGCGTTAGGGCCGAACACTGAGGTGTCAGCTCATCCGGACACAGGACAGCCATGGCCCTGCTCGATCTAGCCCTGCAAGGCTTCTCCATCTTCGGCTTTCTCTTGTTCATCGTGCTCTGGCTCATGCACCTCGTGTCCATCATCTACGTGTAAGTGAACGCGGCATCACTCGTTTGAGAGAGAGACCGTCAGACCGCTTCCGTTATTTTTAGCGACGCCGATCGCGCGCTTGCAGCGTAGACAGATTCGTTGATTGTAACTGGAGCGTTGTGGCGTGTCGCGGCGCGTTGCGTCGCTGCGTCGCAGATGGGCGTCTGGCTAACAGAGCTTTCCTCTTCGGCTCGCGTGAAAACATGTTCACGTTGATCAAAATGTTCCTCCCGCTATATCAGCCGGGGCTGGATGCGTTCATATTAATAATACGCCAATCATTCACGCGTTAGCCCCCGGGCCGGTCTTACATTAATATCTTTTCTTTTCGCTAGCGATGAGAGTTAGCATAGCTGCTGCGCGCTGCTCGTGTCGTTTTATTCGTTACTTTACCAAGTCTAATGGGTTTTTAAACCACTCCGGGGTTTGATTTCTCAGGGGGCTTTTATTAATTGTCTGTGGTGGGAGTCAGAGCTGCTTCAATTAGCTTCTTCGGCAACCGGCTTTCAGGGTTTCACGTTAAATGGAGTGTGTTTATGTATTATAATGGTTTTGTTTGGGTAAGTCGTGTTTACCAAAGTCTCGTTTGTTTACAACTGAAGAAAGCTACAGTTTTCAATTACGTGAACCAGTGTTGTTCATCATCTCCAGTTTATCACCTGTTGTCGTATTATGTCTATCATTGGCATACATAACACTTTTAAGTCTTTTAATGTGTGTGTGTGTGTGTGTGTGTGTGTATGTGTATATGTGTGTGTGTGTGTGTGTGTGTACGGAGTTGCTTTTGCATATAGAAAGAGTTAATTTGCAAAAACCGATAACCTTTTTTTCACAAATCATGTTTTTCATTGTGCATTCCAATCTTAATCTCAATCCAACTGCATTGTATTATGTCCAATGCTTCTTAAAAGCTAGATGTGTGAATGATCTCCTGACTTGTGGAGTACATCATATGATACTCTGGCCGTAATGAGCTGAACTTTGTTAACTAGGGAACTGTGGGTCGGGAGTTTCCTCCACCTGCAACGATGTGTCATGTGAGTTCGTCTTGGTTTCTATCACGCTCTGATCCTACGACAGAATACACGCGGCGCTCTAAAAGCCAGACTTCTGCTCTGAGCTAGGCTGATCCTAAAGGCTGTTTTTGTTCGTGTCCGTCCGCCTTGCAGGATTGTTTTTTGGGTATTTGCAAACTCCCAAATGATGTGTTCGTATTCACCCGCTGATGCAAAAACAGCCAGGGTTCGAGAGAAGGTCACAGTGGGTCATAGACCACGAGTCCATCGTGCACGCGTTATAACGTGTTACAATATACTTACGACATACTGTAACGTTTCCTCCGTACTCAGTAGGTTTTGTTGCTTTATACTTCTCCCTTTGGTTTTAAGATCTATTTTTAAAACAAGTTGGTTCTTAGAACCACACCAGCAAGTCATTATGCCCTCATAAATGAAAAAATCTGACTGAAATTGAAATTGACATTTTATATAGCGAAAAGATGACCGTAATGTTTTTTTATTGCTGTCTGTTATTTCTTATGCTTCGCTATGGTCTGCCTACGACACGCTACTGGTGCCGTCACGGCCGTGAGTCATTCGTGAGGTCACCCGCATCGATCGGCTGTGAAACGGGAGCAAAAGCACTGAATTTCATGATCAGGTTATAACCGAGTTCAACTGCTTTCTTTGTAAGAGATAGCGGTTCACTTGTTGAGCGCCGTTACGTCGCCCCTGGAGCCCTGATCATATCTTTTTGTGAGTGGACAATGATCTGTTATTAAGTTTTCTTCATAAGTTTGGAGTCAAAGGTATTTTATTATTAAGTCTCGGGCATCCTCAGATTGTGTCTGTGGAGTTTCAGCTCAACAAACCCCCATAGATCGTTTATAATGTCATGGGTTTTTTTTTTAGAAAGAAGCACACTGTTTAAATGCATGTCTGCTGCTCCCCACTATACCAGTTAAGGCCTATTTCCTGCTAGCATTTGAGCGCTAATCGAGGCGATGAAACGATGATCGTCACCAATCACGTTCGTATTTTTTAAGCGCGTGAACGCTACGGCCGTCAGCGGCATTTAAGAATCCACTCAGCAGCGCTCAAAAACATCTGTTTGGTTTTGATTATCATGTCTATCGAGCTAAAACCATGCTTCTGATGAGGTTTTTTCTTCATTTTCACGTCTTATTGCGCTTAAACTGTCAAACACACACAAGGTAATGTTACAAAACGGTCGGTTATGTCTTTGAAGATGAACAGATGGTAAAGAAATCGCATGTTAATATTACACTGTAAAAATAAATCTACCGTGTTGCTGGAATTCCACCGTTAAAAAATACGGTAACGCTACCGTTTTTAAAGAACAATTTCGGTTAAATACCGTAATTTAATAGACCGACATAAAGGTGATATACCAACCTATTAAAGCACTGAAATCTGTTTTGTGTCATCGAAATACGCTGATAAGCCCATCGCAAGCAGCTTTTAAATATGAACATATATAAAAGGCGCTCAGTGTCATAATAAAACACCATCACCACTCGTTAAACTAAAATATGCAATAAAAATTAATTTTAGATGTAACATCCAATCCTAATATATGTAACCGATAAGGAAAAACAAAGAAGAAACGGTGATTTTAAAGAAATAACGCCAAATTAAAACTTACATTTTGTTTCCCTGTAAATTTTACAGGAATTTACCGTTTAAGCAGCTTTTTACTGTTGCATTCTCACGAAAACTGAGCTTCCGAGAAAGGCTTACCAAAAAATGTATTGTTGGTAGAAGTACCAAGCGCCTGACGCATTCAAAGAAAGTTAATTCAAGGGAGTCTTTTAACGTGATGTTTTTTTTCTTTAATTGTTTATCTGATTGGGTAATTCTTCAACGTCAGCTTCGGAGAAACGTTAAGATGAAGAAATACAGGTTGGGTGATGTAACGCAGATTCGTGGAGTCCCGAGTACACCTAGTTTCAGTAGTCAGGTGTGAAGCCCATCCTGTCCTCGCCCTCCGCGCTTCCTGATTCCTCAGCTCTGATGTTTCTCCTGCGGTATGTGACGCTTGGCCCGGTGCGATAGGATCTGTTTAGTAAAATTGCTTTATGTAATCCTTTCCTCTTTGCATAAAGCTGGGAAGTTGCGCGTGTCGTCATGTGGGCTTGCCGCAAAGGGAAAGGACTGGTAGTTGGAACCAAACCTAATTGGTTCACGACAGCCAGATACGAGTCTTTCTTTTTGAAGCGGAGTTAGGATGGCATTCGAGAACTTTTGAAGGAAATTTTGCAGGAGCGATGTATAAAGCACAGACGAACCTGGCGTGGGGGAAATGTTTCACCGTAATGCAAATTATTGTGGATGGTCTCTATTGAAATGACTGTAAAAATGAGTCAAAACGCTGGAGATACTGGTCATTTTTGTCGTCGTGCTATAATAAAAAACACTAATATTGCAGCATTTTCACTGACGTCACCGCAAAGACAAGTAGTAGTTTCATACAGTGATGCAAGATCATCAGGTGACTGAGAGCCACGCCTCTCCTCAAGAAGCACCTTCATATCTTCAGAACAAACAACGCAGGTCCATCTACTTAGATTTGTTTAAACTCGAGCAAAAGCAATAGCGATCCTTGTTTGACTTTGCAAACACTAATACTAAACCAAACGGAACTCCTGTACACCGAGGACCGGCGCGTGACGTTTTTTTTTTTACGCGCCTCCCACGTACGAATCTTATTTGTGCATCTAGGAAATAATGCTTTGTTTTTAAAGTTGTTTTTCCGCCTCGGGCCGTCTGTGTACCGTGAGTAATCAAAGGGAAATGAATTTCAAATGGTTCATTAAAATTTAGTCATCGCTATTTTCAGAATCTGGTCTTTAGCGGAAGTTTTGGAGCGCAGGGTAATGGCGCTGATGGTGAGAGGCGGAGAAGACGAGGCCTTGTTGCCCCCCGTATTTAACAGAGCGTGAGACAGCCGGACACCTCCACATGAACCGAGGAGGAGCTGATCCCAGAGCTTTCAGAAATTCCCTCCCTGACTCATGAGGAGCTGAGTAAACATTACACACGCGTCAATGAGCGGCCTTTCCTTTACTAGCGAGTTTGTAGCCATGTCATCAAAAAAAGGGCTAGACGGTTTTTTGCCTTGTTTACGGTAATAAGACGAAAACTACAGAGAGAAGTGTGGTGGGTAAGGTGGATGACGGAATGAGTGAGCGTGTGATCGATACCGGTTACGGTTTGGTACCCAGTATGCAGAACTAATTTATAATCATTGATTGTTTTTTTTTTTAAATATTGCATTGGAAATATTAACATAATAGAATATTAAACATTATAAAATAAAAACAGCAGCGACAATTAATTAACAAAATTTAAAAAATAATGTAAAATTGGGAATTTTCATTGGGCCGTAGATAAGCTAACTCTTAAACCACGTTTCTTCTCTTTATGTTTTGCACGATTTTTGCCGATTTTAGACAGGCCTTGTGTTACCTTGCGCATATTCACCGTGTTAAAATTAATTACTGTTTGAATATATCCGCACAAAACAAATGGCTGTTTTGTTTTTTTTTCAGGGCAAAGTGATATAGATTAAAAAGAAGGTTTTCAGATTGATGTTTCAGTCTGTCTAGTAGGAAACGATCAAGTATTTGAATGCGCCAGAGCAGAAAATGGATCTGAAAATTCCACATTTGCATGTGATCATAAGTTCACACAGTTTCTGTACTTCTTTTTTTTTTTTTGTATGCACACAATACATCAGGTTAGCTCCATGAACATGGACGGATAACAAATTTTCATTAGCTTTAAAAAACATTGATGGTCATTAAACCGATTATCGGTCTCTTTAAATTACACATCTATGAATAATAAAGTTTTTATGCTTGTAGTCGAAAAGGTTTAGACACAGCAGCGGTGTGCGTCTTTTAATCAGTTATCCAGTAAACGGTTGATGCTGAAATATCCTTTATCATGCACTAATAGAAATGACAGCGTCTAGTAGTTTAACTCTACTTTTCTTTCTTTTAAATGCTCAGTCTTTGCATTTAGATGGAGCTCGATATGTGTTTTGTGTGCAGGATGTGGCAACGGTGATGTCTTGGCAGTCGAGATAGACAAACTCCTCTCAGAATTAAACAGCTAAATCTTTCTTCCAGCTTTTAATGGCTATTGGTGTCTTGGACGCTTCTGCACTTGTTCTGTAGAGTGCTGCTGGCAAGCGTGTGAGGAAAGACTCCAGACCCTTCAGACAGGAACGGATAGGAAGTGCGCGCAGTTCCTGAGAAGAGGAAGGACTTCTGGTCAGATTGCTCCGGTTTTAAAATCTCTGTAAACGGTGACACGGTAAACGCTCATTACCTGAGCATTGTGCCTTTAAAAAAAAAAAACAAGAATAGTTCTCGGAAATCGTTGAATAGCGTTTAACATCCAGGAATGCTCTTTGATTTACGTCCTGAAACCGAGCCAGAGAGCTTCTTGTAACATAGTACTCGAGTTCAGTGGACTTACAGGAACAATAAACATAATAAAAGATGGCCACCTGACCTTATAGACCTTTGAGCACCACGAGACTTCCTTCATTAATCAAAGTATGACAAAAGTTTGTGAAACTGGCCAAAACAAATTGTATACTGAAACTGGAGTTAAGTCGGCTGACTAAACCAGTTGGATCACCTTCCTTGTCGCGGTACATAGGTGACCTATCAGCTGCCAGTCAAAGTGCAGAAAAACAGTTGATCACTGTTTGAAATAATACACCATCCCACTGCATGCTTGTGTTCTGCAGCCTTCATTTGTTTACTGCAGGCTGCTTGCAAATAGAGCAACCAGGATTTGACTCTATATGTGCGGCATCGATCTGGATCCTGTCGTAGTTTAATTGGCTTTAATGTTTTTACCTGCAATACAGCGTTTCTTACTGTAAATGATTTCAACGTGGAATTCTGATTATGATCGCGCAGCAGAAAAGGCCGTGTCCTAGCTTCCCCAGGATTTCGAAAAAACCTCCCTAAAATTCAGCATCCTACACGAAGGAAGCGACATGACATCCTGGTTGCATGAATATACACAGAGTTCAAACGCATTCAAATTTCCCCCCCGTGGACGCCTGATGGATTTGAAGTGCGCTTATAAAAGTAATGCGATAATGCAAAAAGTAACTGATTGCGTTGGTAAAAGTACATCGTTACGTTTATTCGTGTGATTTGGGCCGGGCTCATTTTCTCTCTTCATCAATAAAAAAAAGAAAGACAAATATGTTGGTCATTTTTGGTCTTTTGTATGGTTTAATTGGATCATTGCAGCGCAGACACTGATTGGAATACAAAAAGGATGTTTGTGTTAGTTAACATATTTGCTCGTCAGTAGATTAGATGATAAAGTAACTTGCATTTATAAGGTTAATAAAACGTTCTTTTTTTGGTACTACCGTCTCTGAAGCTTCATACAGAATTCAGATCTGGTTCGATTTCCTGCGTTTTCGCATCCGTAGCAATTGTTTTGATAGGACATGATGAAAATGCATAATGTAATCTAAAAACGCACCTTTTTTCTCTTTTTAGCCGTCTGCATCTCAACAAGAAGACCACAGAAAAGGTGGCGTACAGCAAACTGGCTGGCGTGTCGCTGCTGAAGCCCCTCAAGGGTGTGGACCCCAATCTCATCAACAATCTGGAGACCTTTTTTGAGCTGGACTATCCCAAGGTACCATCCACTAAACTCTTTGACCTTGTTCTTGCACGTCATGTCGAGTTATTATTATTATATGCGTTCGTTAACTTCAGTGTGTAGCTCATCTTGACTGTGGCTTGAGGAGAGCCGTGCTATTATCTTCCGTGCAATCAAACGGGTAGACAAAATAAAGTGTAGATTTAAAGTTGAATCGTGTTTTTTAACAATAAACAATTATAAGTGAAATGTTGCCATTTAAGTCTCATACTTCAGGTGGCTTTTAAAGTGTCCCAAATATATATTGTTCATGTGGTTATGTGGCACAGAAGTGTGATTGAAAACATCCTGCAAAGGTTTTAAATCTGAAAGTGCGCCGTGTATAAAGTTAATGTCTCTCGAAAGAAAGAGTCGACTCTGAATCATTGAGACGAGTCGTTTTTAAAACGAATTTCAAGCCTTGAAGTCAACGTGAAACATTAGCATATTGCTGCCAATTTGTTTTTTCGTGAGTCTGAATGAAAACGCAAATTCATGTAAAAATTGCCCGGTAACGCTGTACACAAAGCAGCGCTGGGCTTGATCAGGCATCGCTCAGAGAATCAATTGGGAGTTATTGAGCAAGTAAGATAAAAATATAAATGCTTATTATAAGGTTTTTTGACCTTGTCCGTCTGTTATTAGTGACTCCAAAAACCAAAACACGAACCTTTCATTACTCGCAATGGAGGCGCTTTAGGAGATTGTGTCACGACCTTACTTTTGATTCAGCGGAATGGGGCTACGTTACTGCTACCGTTTGTTTTTAAGCATATATAAATTCAGATTTGGTCCAGCACACATCCTGTCAAAACCACCGACGTGTTGTTTGTGTGACACTGCAACTTGTGACTCTCTGTGTTGCATCTAAGTGCTTGTGCGAATTGTTTAAATTCGAAACAAAAATGTCGGTGGGTCACTGCCTGCACCCCGTTGATGGCGACGCTGTAATCCTTGGGTAGGCGAGATGGCATTTATCTGTTACACGCTGCTGCTGTTTTCCCGCATTGCTGTCATTTATGCGTCATGTGTGCCTCGGTTTATATTCTCTGCAGTCCTTTTTTGCTCGTGGCTAGAGGCAGGCGGCGTCGCTGGGATGTTTTAAAACACAGAGGCTGAATTACAGCGGGCCACCAACATAGAAAGCAGGAGGTGATGATGCAGAAATTCCCAGAATAACCGCTGCTTTGCTTTCATGTAAATAAAGTTTATGTTTTGGGTTTACAGGGTATACTGATAGGGAAGTTCTCAAGGCACTGGCTGGAGTCTCTAGATGCTCCAATTTTCCTGGCAAATGTATGTATCTGAAGCCATCCCAGGACATGCTTTCCCTCATAATTATGTAAAAGTAAGACCTTAATTTTTGCATAAAGAAACTAAAGCCTGGTTTTAGCATTTTGCCGTAAGCTTTCATCTCTGCAATGACATTTTCATTATAGGGCGAATTTTTAAAAGTTGGGGGTCGGGACTTTGAGACGTGTCGTACGCTCGACAAAAATACAGTAAAAATTTTGGAATATCATTCAAATTTAATACAGCTCTTTTCTGTGCGAGTATGCTGTAAAATGCATTTTTATTGCTGTGAGCAAACCTGAATTTTCAGCATTGTTGCTCCAGTCTTAAGTGTCACATGATCCTTCGAATAAGCTGATTACTGATCAAAAAAGAAAAGAAAAAGGAGATCGTACATTCTAAATGGGCTTAATATTTTTTTGGAGGGAAATAAGGCCTGGAAATGTTCTCCATGAGGTTCACCCTTGAGGATTTGCTAAAGTTGGCAACTGTGTTCAACAATAATGAAGAGGTTACCGTAGACGTGATGGAAACACACAGGGTGCGTCCCCTGATAATACATACTTATCTTTGTTGCTGAGCACTGCCACCGTCTAATTACAGTGTTTCTATTTTGCATCGTGACTTGAGCACAAAGCTTTTGATCAAATCGCTGATGCTTTTCTAATGAGGAGCTTTTCCAGGTGTGGCGGCTCTGCGAAACAACCCATTTACCGTTGGATGATTGCGCTCTGTTGTAAGCCATCTGTCAGACCTCCTAAATTAAAAATGAAATTGATCTGGCATATAATATGCTGTTCCCTGACCTACCCTGAACAGAAAGTCCAGTCCCCTCAATCTCTTGTGACTCTATTGTAGTTGATTGGTAGTAATACTATTAGTGCGAGTCGCGCTGCATTTGTTTGCACGAACCTGAATCGAATCTAAAGGCAACCGGTTTTTTCAGCGCCATGATTTCTGGGAGGGTTTACTCTTCATTTTGTCCATGCGTGAAAAAAAAAATTGTTCAACTCTGAAATTAATCAAATGTTTACTGAGTACATTGCAAATGAGGTGGCATAATCAGCTTGGTTTTCTGGGTCAACATGTTTCATATTGGACCTTTATTGAATTACAGTAAAAATGCTAGTCAGGGTTTCTCTGTTTTTGTACAGTAGCATGCAATTTCTCTGATTTGGTGGATTACGCTTTTTACTGTTCTGAAAATTCAGCAATTTAAACATTTAAAATAAAACAAACAAAAAAGATCAGGTCATTGTGTTTTTTTATTAAATTTTATTATATTTTTAGATGAATAAATGTGAAGACCTAAGTGGTGGTGATTTATTTCCAGAGATCGACAGGGTTATCTGTAGAGTTTCACATTGAGTCACCGGCCAATGAGGGTCGAGGGTTTTTCAATTCTGAAATTAATTCAATCGTTACTGTGTATATAATAAGTTAGTCGCAAAAGTTGTAACTTAATCAGTTTGTTTTCTGGGTCAGTTTTTAGCATGTTTTTGGACCATTATGGTATTACAGTAAAAATGCTAGTCAATGTTTTTTAATCTAAAGCAGTACAGATTATACTACTATAAAAATCAGTTAAAAATTCTGATAAAAAGGCCACAAAACTAAGTATGTAGTTTGCTGTGTAACGAGCTGAAATTAGCATAATGCTCTCTAGCTTGAGTGTGCTAGTCTGCAAAAACTCACATGACCTTCTTTTTTGCATTTTATACGCGACTTCTCTGATTGGTGGATTGCGCTTTGGGGGTTATGGGTAGTGTAGTACTTAAAATGCAGCAAATGAAATCAACTTATTTCAGGTTCAAAAACCCCCAGAAACCCAAGCGATGAGTCATTATTTCCTGGGTTGTATAGAATAATCTGTAGACCGTGAGTCACCAGGTCTCTGTAGTTCATTCCACCGATCAGAGTGTAATGCAGCCTCTAGTGTTGATGGAGGTGGATGCTCTTCCTGTGGGATTGGAGACGTGCCGAGGTGCATTATTTCTGCAGCGGTGCATTCAGACGTGCAGCTCTGCAGATGGGACATTCTGCTCTATTTTCCGCCACACAGCTGTTTGAGCGGCACAGATGTTGATTCCTCCTCCAGCTGCTGCTCTTTGTAGGGTTGGAGAAGTGGTTCATTTGTTTAGGGGTGTAGTTTGCGAATTTTCGAGTGCCGACAAGAGAGGAGGGTTTGTTTTAATGGCCTCTGCTCTGAAGGAATCTGTTGTAATCATCTAGATCTAGAAAATCTTTCTTTTCAATCACTTCATCTTAACCAAGCAGTATCCCTGTCTGCACCACACTGCTGCCGACGCCACACAATCACAACCAATCGGATGTTTCGCATTCAACTTTTAGTTCTAGTCCCCTTGATCTGATTGGGCAATGTTCCAGTAAATTATTCCTTATCTTTGTTCTTGGAATTCCAGGCGGTCTGTCTGTTTCTTAGAGACGCGCAAAGATTGATTTAGCTATGAGGAACCTTTTTTTAGGAACTTTTTCCATTAATTTAGCCATAGAAAAATTAGGTTGATATTTATCGATAATGCACAATGTTGGATATTTGCTCATTTAGATGATTACAACCTTAAAGTGAATATAACTGATTAAAAATTCTTCATATCCATATTTCACACTGTACGTTGTATGCAAAATTAATTTCATGTACCTTTTAAACAATTGATTTTAGATTTTAATTCTAGTTTATTAATACATTAATTACATATTTATTTATAGCTGTACTATTGAGAAAAAAAATAGGCTTATCATTATTGAGGTTTACAATAAAATCTCTTTTTTATTATTATTATTGAAGTAGATTTCAGGATATTTATTTATTTGATCTTCTTGACTATACACGCCAGCTGTGTATCAACATTATTGAAATGAGATTTCTGCATTTTTCCTAGTTCTTTAATTCTGTAATTCCCAGCCTAATCAGATTTTTTTTTTTAAAAAGTCTTCAATTTCTCTTCAGAGAGATTAAATAGCTTCCCTCTTTTAAACAGATGGCCTAAAGCTTTTGCCATATGCAAGAGCAAGTCTAATTTTCATCCAGTCTTACCTTTATTAAAAATGCGTAATGTCCAATTGAATCGTTCCAAGGCTCTCAAATTCAAGTCCTTGGGTTATAAAAATGAAAAATAATGAATTGCTTTCAACAGATATGCCAACAGACTTATTTCCGGAGCATTGCAGGCGTTCCATTGAATTGCAATTTGCATATTTATTGTAGTTTTCTGTGGATGACACCTACTTTTTAGTTTTAGTCCACTGTCAGAACACCTCTTTTTCGGCATGTGTTCATTGTTTTATGGTTCTTTTTCTTGTTTGTCAAGGACCACCGTCACTCAGTCTTGCCTATACAGGCTAATAGTCAAAGGCACGACATTTTTCACAAAAATAAAATAATTTAACTCGTGGAATTAAAAAATCTGCCAATGCAGAAGTCTGACAAATTTTTTTGTTCAGTTAATTGGTCTAGTTAATCTCCATTGTTGGTGCAGTTTACCATTTAAAGGTGTAGTTCACTCATAATTGAAAAATAGTTTTTCTAAACCCCGTAAAACCCTTTTTTGATGGAGTCTGAGAGCTCTCTGACCCTCCGTAGACGGTAAGGATCTTTACACGGTCAAGATCCAGAAACATAGCGAGGTGATCGGTGAAATAATCCATGTGACATCAGTGGTTCAATTATAATCCCTAGTTTTACAAAGCTAAGAGAAAGACTATATTTAACAATTCGTCTCTTCTACATCACACTGGCGTCATTTTGGAAAGTACCTACGGCGTCATCCGGACCCTTTCTTTTTTTTTTTTTCTCGCATACAGAAAGCATTCTGGTATCTTCTGTAAAATTACAGCTGAACCATGGATCACTTCACTGATCTTCTTGCTATGTTTCTGAGGTTTGATCGTGGTAATATCGGTCAGAGTTCTCAGAATGCATCATAAATATCTTCCTTTGTGTTTTTATGGGTTTGGAACGACATGAAGTTGAGCAATTAATGACACAAGTTTCATTTGTGGGTGAACTTGACCCTTTAAGGTAGAGAGAAAGCGATAATTCAGTGCTTGAACAACTATAGCTAAAGCTTGTAATATGAGATTTTGTTGGATAGTATTTTTTTTTATGTTTATTAGTAACACCAATTTCATCGGCTTGACTCCCAGAGATGCTCGCGTTAATAAATGGAATAATAATTTTGTGTAGTGAACATAGGTACACAAAGATGTAAAAAAAAAAGCTTACTGGGGTGTGTTTAAGAAATTACTATCATTTTATCTACTTCAAAAATTCATGGTTGTCTTTATTTGTTAAATTTACTGTAAATTTCTGAGTGAAAATAGTTTCAAGCGCAGTTTTTTTTTTTTACTCTGTGTATGTGCAAATGCATGAAAATTCAACAAATAAAATAACTTTTAAGCAATCGTAATCTGGACATACAGACACACTTCAGTCTTTTGTTCATTAAATATTTTAGCTGGTTCTGTTTATGCATTCAGATCCCAGTAGCAGTGCGTTACTTGATATAAACACCTAGATTTTTTGTAAAGACCGTATCGCAGTGATGGGTCCAAAATTGACCTCCAAGTGAATATTTCGAATATTATTAAATGTGCCGATCTACTCATGCTCCCAGGAATGTTAAATGACGCACGAACACAGAGAAATGTGATCTGGATGTCACGAGTGCCAGATGTTCAGCCGTTAAGAGCTGTTCAGATTTACCACGTTTATCACCAACAAAAAAAGCGCACCTTTAAATCATCAGTTTTTGCGTGCCGATTTGTCTGGGTTTTTTTTTTTCGTGATCACGTGCTGATTAATACCTTCTGCTTTTACTTGTTCTTAAATAAACTATCTAATGTTTATGAATGACATTCAGGAACACTTTTTCCAACGCGTGTCACCGGAGGAGGAAAAACAGATTTCACGCGGTTGATTTGAGCAGTGGTTTCATCTGGCGCCGCAGTACTCAGAATTGCTTTATGTGTTTGGTTTCTGTGTTCTAGTGAAAGACACACCTAACCCACGGTACATTGCTTGGCGTGTCACTCCTCTTTTGTCATCAGCTGAGCTTCAGCTTCCTTCGAAAGCTGGGGTTTTTTTGGTTTGGCAATTAGGGTTCCTGGAATAGACGTCCGGCACTTTAAATACGCAACGCTGGGAGGGATATAAAGCCAGAAACGCTGATCATAACAGACTTCGGAGGTCAGGAAGATGGCCGTTGGTGCCTTTTCTGCTGTTATTACTCCATTTGCTTTAGAAACTTCGTCCTTCTTTCTTTTATTACTACTTTTGTGGTTAGTTATAACTGTCACGGAGCTAACCAAAGTATGAGAGTTATGTAATTGCAATGTTATCTGATGACCAAACTTTTGTCATGTCGTTGCCACAATGAACTTTATGACATTTATCGGTTAGTAATTGGGACATTCTACAATGCTGTGGTTCCATGGCTGTGCGTTCCTTTTTTAAGTGTGTTTATCTATGGGCGGACGCGTGGTGGTTTAACCTCGTCCTCAGAGTAATTTAAAGGCCATTTCAGCAGAGGTGAACGTGAATGAAGTATTAATTTCAGTATTTAATTCAGTTAATTTATTTAGGGAAGTACCAAGACACACAAAAAGTAGCCCAAAGCATTAATAAAAACATTAAATAATTATATAAAAAGCTCAGCGAACGCGATGTGACCAAACTTTGGCAACACTATTAATCATCTTTAATTCTTTCAGTAATTTAAATAAATTTCATGCAGAGACTTCTATTCTTTTATTTTATGTTAATAAATTTAAAACCACAGCAAAGTGCATTTTAAGACACGGAGTCAGAAATGTTTGCACGTTAAAGAAATTAATACGACCTCCATGCATCCATTTTTTTCCATGCATTTTAAGCAAAATTGTTATGCAAATGCTTGAGGATACAATTTTATTTAAACCTTAAATGCACGGAAGGTTATTTACACAAAGCATGATTTCAGTCTACAAAATATAGCCCATGTTTGAAGGTGTTTTTAATGATTTTTGTGCTAAGTGATATACTAAATGGATAATAATAAACCAGCTTGTGTGAATCAGATTTATGTTTTAATGCTATCTTTAAACACGAGCGATTCTCTCTTGTAATTTTGGACACTCATGTACTGAGAGGGAAGACTAATGTTGCACACTTGGATTTCTCCTAGCTTGTCATATTCCTTCACTGCCTCATGTTTAGTCTAGTTTAGACTCTTCCTGATCTTGGCGCAGTTGATCAGAGGCGCTGCTGGTTTCTCGCGCTGGATGTAAATCGGAGGGGCTGCTTCCAGACGGGTCTATAGATGACTGAATGAGGGGCCCGCGGCCTTTCAGCGCAGCACTATTACCCCACTCGGGGTTACTGTCGCATACTCGCGTCTCAGAGAGCACAGAAAAGGCCCTTTGTCTTTGGGCTCCTGTGTCCCGGGCCATAGCCATGGCAACATAGTGGCCGGAGGGGGACGGGTGTCTCTGTTCTTTCTCACTTCGGCCCTGGTGCGACTCCAAGCCTCAAACTGTCTTCCCTGAACACTTTTGTTATGTGGCCCGCCACGCTTTCTTTGAGCGCTGTCAGCTCGGATCGCTAGAAAATCCAGAGCAGCTTTGTGGATCCAGCGCTTTACAGGGAACATATTCAGCTCCTTGATGCACTTTTTTCTACTTCAAGTATATTTTTGGCAGATGCTGTTTGCACCCCAGTGTCTGTTACTATATCGGGTGTTTCATTAGTCTATTCTTTTTGGATTGTGAGCTAAATAGTGAGCGTATAGGAAAGTTGTGCCACTTTTTTATGCATTTATTTGTCCTCTGGTTGAGGAGAAAAGATGAAATAAGCATCTGTATTTAATTGATTTATGCCAACTTGCATACAATATATATATATATATATATATATATATATATATATATATATATATATATATATATATATATATATATATATATATATATATATATATATATATATATATATATATATATATATATATAAATTTTTATTTTTATATATATATATATATTTAAAATATTATTTATTTATTTATTTTATGTTTGAGTCACAACCATACACTCTCAGAAGCTGCACCTTTTCAAATATGTACACTTTAAATACTAATATGTACTTTTTGGGGTACCAAAATAGAGCCTTTAGGTACAAACACGTTGACGGCTTTTGTATCTTTATTCCTGAGAGTGTGTTTTTATGACGGCCTGAAGTTGACCTGCACTAACTAATGTAATGTCAGTTGATCTGATATTTTTGGACGTTTTTATCTTTTTATCAGCGCTGTCTATCCACGTGCACCTCATGACACATTTAGAAGCCAGACATTTCTCACATATTTTTCATATTTGAACAGCTTCAAAAAACACTGTCATACCACTTGTCAGTATTTTATTTCATTTTTTTTATTATTATAATGGCAAGATTTTCCCTCGATCTTCCCTTCTGTTGTATCCTCGTGCTCAAGCAGGTTATGTTAATGCTGCTTTCATTCAGCCACATAATGCTCACCAAAATGCCTTGAAATGATTCTTATCCGATATGTAGAGACGGTTAATGCTGTTAATATGAAACTTTTATAGCGTCCTGCTTCACACAGTAGAAAGTTGATGAGCAAGCTTTAACCAGTTCACCCAGAAACAGCTACTGAATCTCAGTGCAGTCACTCTTATTGTTCATTTCTTTTTATAATTATTATTATTATTTTTTTTTTTCCAACAAAATCTTACCATTTGTTAATATATCTTTTAAGACTCATTTTGGGTTAGTGAGGTATGTTTTACTTTTTTTTTTTTTTTTTTTTTTTTTTTTTTTTTTTTTTTTTTTTACACTTTTATTCAGCAAAGACGCATTAAATTGCTTAAAATAGTAAATGCATTGATCCCGGTTTTCAGTAATTGTAATTGGTGCATACAATTCAGCTTTGAGTCACAGGAATAAATTATGTTTTACAATATATACATGCATAAATACAAATGGTTCTTTTACAATTTTTATTGTATTTTTCACTATATTAAAACAGCCTTAGTAAATACCTACTTTTAGAAAAAATGTTTGTTTGGTCAGCATCTTTACTCTTTGTGTAATGAATATATTAATGTCTTTCCATTTTTATATATATATATATATATATATATATATATATATATATATATATAAAACTCATAAGCAGCCATTGTTCGATGTCCTCACAGCGGTTTGTGCTGCACTCTGGGAAACCGAATAGCGTCTTAGAAACAGGCAGCGTTTATGAAGTGCGTGTCGAAGCGTATCGTCGCTCCCTAATAACTCAAGTATTGTTTCTGCCTTTTTCCACAGTATGAGATTCTGCTCTGCGTCCAAGACCACGACGATCCTGCCATCGATGTTTGTAAAAAGCTGCTTGGCAAATATCCGAACGTAGACGCCAGGTTATTTATAGGTAAGTGTGTGATGATAATCTGGCTCTTGTGCCGAGGAGCGCGTCTCGTCCCTCGCGTCTTTTGGTTTTGTTCAGTCGTGTGCAGGGAAATGGCCGGGTCTCCGAGGAGCCCCTTAAGAGCGTCTCAGCTGTGTATACGCAAATGTAGCTCTCGGAGTGGATATTGATTCTTGCTCGTTAGGAACAGCTGGTGACTGGAGCGGGTGTCTCTCTGGGGTCCTGTTATCCGGCCCGCTGCCTTCAGTCAGGGGACGGGGGCTGTCCTGGAGATGTCATCCGCTGCTTTGTATCAAGCCCAAGCCGTGTTAGAAAACATGTAGCGTCTGCGAGGTCGTGTTGCTTTAAACATCTCCGAGTGGCTTACCCAGCAGCCTTTGTGAAATGCATTAGTGCTCTCAGAGGCCCTGCGCCGTGTGATCTTTAGGTGTTCAGTCCACAAATAAACAGCACGTCCTTAAAGACGATTTAAAGAGAACTCTAGACCCGTTTCACAATTTATGGAATTGCTTGATCAATGTAATATTTTATCATTATTACGATCATTATATTTTTAAATATGACTTCTGCTAATTTGCATCTTATTTTAAAGTCACAAACTTTACTCAAATATACTTCTTTGATCTTAAAAATATCTTAATTTTTATTATAATAATAACTATCATCATTGTAAGTATGACTTCTATTCATTTCAATTTCAAATCAAGTGTACTGTATTATATTCTATTAATAGTAATTATATGACTTCATGATAATAGTGATGTCAAACCGTTAACCACGTTAACATTTGTATGTGTATTTACATGAATATATTTATACATGAACTGAGAATGAACAATACTTTTACAGCATTTAGTTAATGCACTGTGAACTAACACCAATGAACAATGAACGACTGTATTTTTATTAACAAAGATTGATAAAAAGTGTGATAAATGTGTTCTTCGTTCGTGTCGATTAATGCATTCACTAATTAACAAATGCCATCTTGTTTTAAAGTGTTACCCAAAAACCTACTTTGGGTGTGATTTAATCACTTGGCAACAATAATATTGTTTAGCATATATATGATGCACTAACGCATTAAACGAAAACTTTTATTTTGGATGGGATGAATCCCAATGAATCAACTGACAGCACTGCATACAAACGATCAAAACAATGCTTTTTAATATACTTCGATATCCGGAAATTTGATTATTATTCGTGCATCCATTATAGAACGACAACAAGAACTGACAAAACAAACCGCTACACTCGATGCAATCGTTCACGGTCCTAACGCGGCTTCTTTTCTCTTCTTCTTCTTGTTCTAGGAGGTAAGAAAGTTGGCATCAATCCAAAGATAAATAACCTCATGCCAGCTTACGAGGGGGCAAGGTACGAACTCGTCTGGATCTGTGACAGTGGCATTCGAGGTGAGTCGACTCGAGACCGTTCAGCGAACGCATTCCTTTTATTATCATTCTTTTTTTTTTCCCAGACTGACCTCTAAACGACTTTGATCTCATATGTACAGTGAAGCCAGACACTCTCACTGATATGGCTAATCAGATGACGGAGAAGGTGGGACTGGTTCACGGTCTTCCTTACGTGGCAGACAGACAAGGATTTGCCGCCACATTGGAGCAGGTCAGCAGCCTTCACTAGTGACCTTCTTGTCGGTCGCCTGGATTCGGCTTTGCTTTTATTAGATGCTTGTGACACGTCATCGCTATTGTGTGCTGAGATGTAGTTCTGTTGCTAATAGAGACTTGAAATGGGACACCATATGTTCCTCTGTTCCTTTAAAGCTCTTTTGCCAAACCAGTACGATATTAAAATTCATCAGCCGCTCACAGTGTTGGTTTATTTATATTGTTTTTATTCAGCTCCATGTAAAACCTGACCACTAGCCGTCGCTCGCTTAAATGAACGTTATGCTGTTGATGAGCTACAGAGTTCAGAAGTCAATATATTGGCGTGCTACATCGACGGCTCTGCTAATAAATAATCGTCAGAAGTGTGCATGCAGCTGTTAATGCGTCACGTCTTCGGAGATTAATTATGTGAAACATAAACACCGTGTGAAATCCTGCAGGTTTATTTTGGAACGTCACATCCTCGTTCCTACATCTCGGCCAATGTAACGGGGATCAAGTGCGTCACAGGGATGTCTTGTCTCATGAGGAAGGACATCCTGGACCAGGCGGGCGGGCTGATAGCGTTTGCTCAGTACATCGCTGAAGATTACTTCATGGCCAAGGCCATCGCTGACAGGTTTGCCAGACTTGTTGAATAATCAGTACACTGATATCACGCTCGCTGTCTTTTAAAAGAAAGAAATGATCTATAATCCCTATAAATCTATAATAACCAGAACTCTGATTGACTGACTTCTGTGAAACGACAAAAGGAGATGTTTAGCTGAATGTTCACGCTGCCTCTTTTCCATACAGTGAAAGTGAAGGCTGTCATTCTGCGACGATCTGCGTTTTATATCACTGATTCACTATTATAGGTTTTGTTAATATTTTTTAACTGTGCCGTCACACGCTTCAAAAATAAAGCTTTTCGTTTGCAAAATAAAATACAAAGCAAATTTATAAAGCATTTATAATGACACACATGCAGCATATATTAAAAAAAAAATTTATATATGTATATATATATATATATATATATATATATATATATATATATATATATATATATATATATATATATATATATATATATATATATATATATATATATTATATATATATATATATATATTATTATATTATTATTTGTATTTTATTTTTACAGTTTAATTTATTTCAGGTTAATTTATAACAATTATAGCAATTACAATAACATTGTAACAGTGCTTAATACAATCTGCACATTTTTATTTCTGAAGCCATACAGTATCTTTGAGTAACTGACGCCAAATCTAATTCACTTCTATGTATATTCAGTTATTAGCCATCAAGGTTTTTAATGTATACCTGTTTCAGTTTTGAGTCATACAGTAGAATTTAGGATGTCCTTCTAGCACAAATTTAATTTAATGTCTATTTATAGCTTGACAGTCTGGTTTCCCAATGTTTTCATTGTTTGGAAAAGATCATCTCAAGGTCATATGGGTGTGGAGCAGCATGACGGTGAATAAATCATAAACAAATGTTTTGTTTTGAATGAAAATATCCCTTTAACGTGCATTCAGAATCGTATCTTTCAGCCTCAGCCAAAGTGTCCTTTATTTGCCAGTGCAATGATGTGGTGTTTCTCTTGCAGAGGATGGAAATTTTCCATGGCAACGCAGGTAGCCATGCAGAATTCTGGCTCGTACTCCATTGCACAATTCCAGTCTCGCATGATCAGGTACGGCACTTGTTCAATCAGCTTTTTTTTATGTCCGCTAGCGAAACCAATCTGTTTTCCTGATGGGGCCACCTCTGGCGCAGTAATGGGACTGGGTTATTTTTGTTGCCGTTCGCAATTTTCTGATAGCGTTGCTGATGGATTCCTGCCTTTTCAAATTGCATCATAGTACGATTTCGATATGTTTATCAGAACAAGCCATCCAACTGTAACACACGATGTTGTGTTTGCGGCTTTAGATGGTACCAGTTCCCATTTTGTGGTGCAGAAAAAAACTGCTGAACTCATCTCATTGTTATCTGCTGTTGTTAGATGGGCCAAACTGAGAATCAACATGCTGCCGGCCACCATCATCGAACCCATCTCGGAGTGCTTCGTGGCCAGTCTTATCATCGGCTGGGCCGCCCACCATGTGTTTCGCTGGGACATCATGGTGTTTTTCCTGTGCCATTGCTTGGCCTGGTTCATTTCAGATTACATCCAGTTGAGAGGAGTACAGGTGAGACACCATGCACGGCAGTCTTCGGTCACTTTTTATTTTAAACATGGGCTCATTAAACGGTAGAGTTTTACCGTTTTACCTCCGGCTCTGGTGGAGCACTTTTAGCTGCAGCTTAGCATAGATCATTGAATCTGATTAGACCGTTAGCATCACGCTCAAAAATGACCAAGATATTTTTCCTATTTAAAGTGACTCTTCGGTAGTTCCATCATATACTAAGACAATGGGAAATTAAAAGGTGCATGAGAAGGAACTACTAAAGTGCTACTTAAACTAAAATGTAACCCAGATTCCAGCTCTCGATCCTTTCTTGTACAAAACCTTTTTTTTGACGATCCGTTTAACTCCTAATAGATAAAATCAAGCCTCGCTCTATTGTTTCTGGGATGAATTCCACTGCCAACCTCGTTCTATTTTTTTTTTGAAGAAACTAATCTTGTTTGACATCCAATCAACTCTCTGAAGAAAAACCACAAAGACAACCCAAGCAAAGGTTGAGCGAAATTGCTCTTCAAAGCTGGAACATTTGTGGGTTCTTGTTGTAATTCTTCTTTTTCTCCTCAAAGGGCGGCCCTCCGTCCTTCTCCAAGCTGGACTACGCAGTGGCCTGGTTCATCAGGGAGTCCATGACAATTCAGATTTTCTTGTCCGCTCTTTGGGACCCCACCATCAGCTGGAGGGCGGGACGCTACCGGTTGCGTTGCGGAGGTACGGCAGAGGAAATCTTGGATGTTTAAAGGGCACCGTGTGCCTGGGACTATGCACATGGACACAGAACTGAGAAGATGAGGGTGCAGATGGACAAACGGACTGCTACTTTTTTTTTTGTTTGTATGTTTTGGGTTTTATTCCAACTTAGTTTTTAACCTGTGACTTTAGCAAATAGATTATTTATGTCCTTGGTGCTTTTTTTTGGTTTGTTTTCCTGTGCCGGTCTCTTGACTATTGAGACCTCGTTCTAGATGAGCCAAAAGTTGTGAAGAAACTGTCTGGCGAGGAGGCGGCACTTCAGTGGGCATCAGTAACCCTGATAAAATCCTAAATGTAACTGTTTTTTATTTTTAAATGTCCCTGCAACATGTTTAGTGGTGGTTGAAACAACTGTATTTCGTGACATATCCATTTTATGATGAGTCTGGACGAACAGTACAGTTTTTAACAATAGCGGGGTGGAGAATGACTGAAGCCTTTTAAAACGAATGGATCACTTGCTTATCACAGTGTTGCTCTCAGCATACAGCACTCTTGCCATATTTTATACATTTTTGGACTTTTGAAGGCTCGAAACGGATCCACTCAGGTCCATTTTACGTTTACTGGACAGAGCAATATCTTCGGTAGAGGTTATACATAGGGAACTGTGGCATACTGTTGACGACTCCTGTACATTCAACATGAATATCGTTTGAAACTTAGTGCCATTTGAAGAGCAAGCGCTTTTATTGTTATCATTTTGTCATCTTTGCCGCTTTTCTTCAAGGTCTTTATCTTCCCGCGCATCGTTCTCTGCAGTACTTGCTCTCGTACCAGGATCAGGGTTCGCTAAAACACATTTCCTGCCCTGCTGCTGTTTCGTTCGAGAAGCTGTCAGTATTTTCTTGACGTTTGACTGGATATAAACTGTCCAAACATTTCATCCCATGCCATTTCAGTTAGCCCTAAACCAAATTCTCTTGACTTATTTTTTGGAGTTGAAACTAAATTTGGCGTGAGTTGGTGTGTGTTCAATTTCATGTTTAAACATTTGCACTACGATGCATTTCAAAATATGACAGTCGCACTCTACTCGTTCCCCATTGACACAAATACTCTTACAGTCAAACAGTATTCACGAAACAATTGACATTCTTCTCCATCTTCACCCACTTTTTTTTTTTTCATGGTTGTATCTCGAGAAACTGCTTGTTTCTATCTCGTACTGCCAGCACTTTGTTGTTAAACAGCTCTTTCTGCATTTTCCTCATTTTTCTTGCTGCTATAAGTTCTCAAATCATGCCGCTGATCGTGAAGAACCCTTGCCAGCGCTGGCAGTATTGTTTAAGAGATGTTTAACTCATTCACCTGAACTGTTCAACCCTTGTTGTTATTTTAAAACCATAATATGTGATTCAAAAAAAACCAAAAAAAAAAACAAAAACCTGTTGGCTTGAGCCGTATGCATGTGTCTTCGTATTCCATCAGCTGCCATTTAGCCCAATGCCAACCTTCCATTGTTTGTGTGTTTGTTCTGGTGTTGGTTTATTATTTATCATTTGAATACATCTGATTTTGTTCTGCTGAACGCTTTGGGCTGACTGTTGGAAATAAACAGTGTTTTGTGCATGAGGCCACGAAATGAATGACATTTGTTCGTAACATGGCAGTTGAAGTATCAACTTTCGGCGATCAACCAATTAGCAATAATCGTATACTTTTATTAGATTTACTCTATTCAGGCTGTGAAACGAAAGCATGCTTCCAAACACCGTTTCTCTGTCCGTTCGTGGTATAATAAACATTTCAGATTTTGTTGAGCGTTACGCATTGATCGTACCTCAGAGGGCCTCATTCACCAAACACGGACCCAGTTTTTGCCAAATCATTAAAAAAGAAAAAAACATTCTTACGTAAACTACATGGAATTAATTTGTGCAGCCATTTAATAAGTTATTCAATTGAAGGTAACATATATATTATAAACTATTCATTTTGGCGTCAGTTCGTGCAAACGTGGTTTTGCGAATTATTCCAATAATTCTTGAGTGAAATTGTTGCGCTGAATTGAATAATTTAATAAATTCTTGCCTTAACGTGGATCGAATAATTAGTTGATTCTCGCGTAAACGATCAAATTGAATTCTATTCTACAGCTAATGGTTTCAGGAAGTTATTACTTAAGAATGGTTTTATGAACGACTAAGAAATTCATTCTGCTTTTGAATAAGGCCCGATGCGATGTAGTTCTTCACCATTGGTTAAAACCGAATGTACCTTCGCATGAACACGTGACTAACATTTTTTTTTTTTTTATGTTTACCGGAAACGTCTGAAATTTTAGGGAATGGGAAAGCTGGCATTTTCTTGCAACTGTTCTTCAAGTTCCTCTCTTTGACTTTCAGCCGTATCTTCTTGCGATATATATGTGTGGAATATTGTGTCAAAAAGAAAGTTCACCTCATTTACGAAAAGTCTACGATGCACTGTAAATTTCCCGTTTAGACTTTTCCCCCTCTTCGTGTGGCTGTGAGAGAATGCTGCTGAATGCGTGTTTTGCAGAAACATTGCCTTTTTTTGAGAAGCCGATTCTGAAAGGATTGCTTTATCGTGACGTTCGGTGGGGAACTGGACTTTTTTTTGTTTTCCCGGTGAGTGTACAGTCGTATGCGTGTCGGATTGACATGTTTTGTGGAAGGCTGGTGACCCGTATGGAGCCGCGTGAACGCGACAAAATAAAACGAGTAACACAGAACCCGCTCTAACGGACGCCATTTACAGGATCTGAAACTATACGGTTGTGTGTGGCCAGTCGGTCTCAAAATCTCTTGAGACAAAGCCGGTTTGATTGTCATATCCTGTTACTTTGCAGTTGCGACATTTCCCTCTTTCAGACGATCTCCAAGCGACCGAGAGAAACTACCGCTGAAGGTTTACCGTGCGGTCATCAGTCGGAGTAGAAAAAAAAGTCTAGTTGTGATCCACTGCTTTTATTTTACGTGCTGTAAATTTCACGAAGTACGAAAAAAGCTTTTACGGTTTTCTTTTTAAATATGTACAGTTTATTTATGAAGTTTGGTTGATATCCATTACACACACTGCTTCCCAAGGCTTAAATTATCATCGAGTTGTACATTTTTATTTGTTGTTCCCTACGAGTTTTGTTGGTTTTTCTGCAGTGTAAAGGTATGGCTGGACAGACTTCGGTTTTTGAACTTTTGTGTTATTTTGTAGATGTTGTGTACTGTACTCTTGATGCCGAATGCGTAATCCACAGCTGGAAACTGTGTCATTACAGATAAATTAAAGCTTCATGAAGCAATATAAGAAGTGCGTGTTTCCTGCTTTCAGTCTCTTTATTGTTTCACTTACAGTAGTTGGTGGTTCGCTGCATTAAAATACAATAGTTTCTTTCAAAGCCATGGAAGTCCGTTCCCTGCCCTTCTTTCTGACTTCCTGTGTGTTTGAGTTTCTGTGCCACCATTCATTCACCACATCACATGTCTGCAACTGTAAAATGCGAAATCGTCCACAGGATCTAGGCATGACTTTGTTGCTCGTAATATCATTTGAATTCACAGAAAACCTATTTTACGGATGCTAATAAATAGTAACGTACCCTGACCTTAAAAATGAGGCTTTAGCTGTTTAAGCTGGCATATGATTCATAAATTCTAGTCCATGATTACAGATTACATGAAAGCTAGTTCGTCCAGGTTGCTCATTTTAAGTAAGCGCTTTTTAGATTACTTTTTTTTTTTTTTTTAATTTAAAATACTGATATAAAAAAAGCAAAGAGAAAGAAGTGCATTCTATTTTTTGATATCAACATCATAAAATGCATTAAACATTGCATTAAATCAACAGTTGCTGAGGGTGACTGGATATTATGATGATGATGATGTGTTTAGTAACTTGTATGAATATGTGTTTCATGCATGGTCTAATTGCTTAATTGGTTTGACACCGTTGTATTTAGTATTTTTAGGGAAAATTAGAAGAAAAATAGACTATGTATAATCATCTAGTCCATAAAAAGGGATCAGGAGCAATTAAAGATGCAATATACTCTAATTATGAGGACATTAACTGCTCAGTAGTTTGCAGTACAATTTATTATTTTATTTTTTTGCAATGTTTTTGAAATAAAGTCTCATATTCACCAAGGCTTTATTTTAATCAAAGATAAAGTGGAAAAAACAGCAATTTTGTGCAAAATAAAACTTGAAATATTCTGATTTGCTAATGTTAAAAACTATGGAACGCTTTTCTGCCACGGCATAAAAAAATAAAGGTAATTAAACCTTTTATCTCACGATTCTGACTTAATTTCCTCACACTCAGTGTTCAGAATTGTGACTACACTGTCCAGATATGGACAAAATATCTTGTTTTGTCTTCAGCAGAATGCAAGATTATACAGGTTATTGCAGTGCAGTAGTGTGTGTTAAAGGTGAAATGCTTGGTATTTCCTACAGCATCATTTCCTGTCGCCCCTATCTCTTGATTGATATCACTGCTTTTGATGCATCTGATGTCGGTCCAGTAGTTTCGGTGTGTATCTGTAAATAACGGCTGAGGGATGCAAGCGTGCTGGTGGTCAGTGCTCTGCGTTTTCTCTCTTTCACTGACCCCAAAACACAAGATCCCTGCCGGCCGAGAAAGTGCTGCATCCTGAGGCCGGAGCTGCTGTTTGTGTAGAGCATGTCCGACTGCGTCTGTGTTATCTACTGCATTATCAGCTCTGCGTTTGTGCCTGCAGGATGCCTGTCAGTGCTTATCTCATAGCAGTCCATTATTAGGAGAACAGGGCATGAATGGAGATCAGGCGCCACGAGAAGAAAAACAACATCTCGCTGACAACTCACTGTTACTCCCTATAACACGCAATAACACGCAAGAGGCGCTTCAAAGTTGAATGTACGGAGTTATGGTGTTTAAATATTCGTATTGATGAATTATTTATTGCATTGTACCAATTCTGTAATGAGTTCATTAAAAAATAATTGATTAGTTGGTTTGTTTTGTGAAATGCAATACTATTCTTTTTTCGTTTTTCAAATGGACATTTATTTTCGCATAATAATAAAACACTGGGTGGTTTAGATAATAGAATGAGTTGTTTATCGTCTACTTTTAGCAAACTTACCGAACTGGAAGTTCCACCGTAAAGGGTGAACGGATTTATTCAACTTTATCAGGGTTCAATCTCTTCGTTTCAGATTTGGGAATATTTGGATAAGGTCTAAACGACCCTGTCATTTTTCATAATTATTGGTTTAGAGAATCCAGAGAATCATGCTGCAGGGGTTTTATTGAGGTTGAGTGAAAAAGCCTTGGACTAGCAAAAGTAGGTTTTGCTAGTGAACTATTTGATTGACACCAGTGTTTCTTGAGACGAGGTTATCATGGGAAGATCTGTCAAATGATATGAATATTGTGTGAATGTGTCAAGCCTACGTTGTTACATTAACACACAACGTAACTATAGAAGAGTCACGTTTTGAATAGGAAAAAATATCAAAATTCTTCGAGCTTGATTCAATGATCTATGCTAATCTACAGATAAAAGTGCTACCACCAGACCCAGAAGATCGGCTGAATGGATCCGAAAATGGTACAACTCGACTGTTTGACTGGAAATTTCCAAAAATGTTCCTTTAACACAGTGTTTCGATGGTTGCCAGGTTGTTCCTTTCCAGTTGCTAAACAGTTTTTTTTTAAAGGTTGCTACTAGATTCCGTTGCTATTCTGAATAGCTAGCTGTTTCCATGTTGGTAGGTTGTAGGTCGTTACCAAGGTGTTGCTATGTATTTCCCAATGTATTTTTCATTGCTAAAGTGTTACGGGTGGTTGGCGGGCCATTGCATATGCATTTGGGCTCTGGATGTGTCAGATTATCTGGAGTGTTGTGATACAGTTGTTAGTTCCCAGGGTGTTCTGGGTGGCTGCTAGATGAGTGTTTGCTAGCCCAAAGCCCCACCCTAGTTTCGTTGATATTCTGTTTTTTATATATAGCTCGATTCATCCTGCAAGTTTAATGATTGCTTTCTGCCATTGTTGATACTGTGTGTAAAGGCGTGTAGCGTTTCAGTTACACAACAACATTTTTCTAATACATTTATCTTCTCTTGGAGTCAATGACTTATTCATTGCGGTGTCGAGGCAAGTGTACTTTGCTCTTTGAATAAACACTTCGGATCACTGACAGAAGGTCAACTATTAGTATAGTTAACCTCAATTATGCAGTAACCAAAGCCTTGTAGAAGATTTCTGTAAATAACGCAAAGATGATTCTAGAGAAAGTTCTTCATTGGGTCCAGAGTGCATCTAATTTAATAGCTAACTGGGATCAAAACAAAGTTTATCAGTGTTATCTAAAGGGCTTTGTCCATTTTCCACATGTAATTGCTCTCTAAATAAATCTGAGGCTGTGTAATTGTTCTCCAAACTGGTTACTACATCATTGACCGTGAGCTTCCTCACATACAGGACATCTCTACTCCAAGCGCTTGGTTGATAAACTTGACTGTCGTACATAAAATCACAGACTGTCTGTCAGTATGCTAGATAGAGGAGTCCAGGATGATCAGCTGTTACAGTATTACACAGCGGCGGCGTCTCTGGGAGGGAGCCAGGGCACAGAGAGGAGCTGCTGAAGCTGAAGTGTCTGAGTACCGCCGCCTGCTCGACAGCTTCCTCTCCCCATGAATGCTTCTCTTTGTTGGACTCGTCCCATCATCCAATCAGCACACTCTTAAGATTAAGGGACATGGTCCAGAAAAACCCAGCTGCTCTCTGGCTAAGTAACCTACTGTCACACTGAAAATGAAAGAGCTCTATCTATCCGTATGTTTCCATCTATCTCTATCTATGTCTGCCTGTCTATCTATCTATCCATCCATCCATCCATCTATCTATATCTGTCCATGTCTATCTATATCTGTCCATGTCTATCTATCTGTCTATCTATCTTTATCTGTATGTTTGTCTGTCTATCTCTCTCTCTCTGTTTGTCTCTCTCTCTATATCTGTTGATGTCTATCTATCTATCTATCTATCTATCTATCTATCTATCTATCTATCTATCTATCTATCTATCTATCTATCTATCTATCTATCTATATCTGTCCATGTCTATCTAACTATCTGTCTCTCTCTCTATATCTGTTGATGTCTATCTGTCTATCTATCTGTCTGTCTATCTATCTATCTATCTATCTATCTATCTTTATCTGTATGTCTGTCTGTCTATCTCTCTCTCTCTCTGTCTGTCTGTCTCTCTCTCTATATCTGTCCATGTCTATCTATCTATCTATCTCTCTCTCTCTCTCTCTCTCTCTCTCTCTCTCTCTCTGTCCATGTCTATCTATATGTCTCTCTCTGTCTGTCTGTCAGTTTGTCTCTCTCTCTGTCTCTCTCTCTCTCTCTGTCTCTCTCTCTCTCTGTCTTATTGTCTGTACGAAATATAGAAAGAGGGAAAAAGATGTCTATTTGTCTGCCTTGTGTGTCAGCAATTCAGAGATATTGTTGTGTGTCTCAAGGATTACGGTGACTAAAGAATCACTTGTGTTCAATGACAGACACGTGTGCCGAAGCACAAACCCCCATCATCAACTGCTCTTGAGTCGGTGGGTTAAATTACTTTCCAGAAGGCAGGATCGGTTTTCAGACCCTGAGTGCTCCGGAGTGCAGGCTATGTCTCATTTCAAACCAATTTCTTTTCACCCACACACCCTTGAAATACAGTGCAGCTAATTAACAGCGGCGTATCGGTGGCACGCTAGTGCAACATCACCACCGGCAGAAACACTCCACATTCGAGAGGTTCTTGTGACTTACAGGGATAAGCGTTGATTTTTAACACTGATGTGTTGAAAAGCAATTCTGGAATGTTTCACTCTCCATTGACAGAGATCAAATGCACGTTACACGTTAACTACTGTACAGTTTTAAAAGAAATACAGCTGTTGCACTGCACAGACTTTCATAACTATTACGTGCAGTTGTGATCTGCATGCGTGATTTCCAGCGATGGGAGAATTTGCTTTGAAGCACTTGTGTAATGTGAATGAATGGGGGTTTGGGTCTTGGCTGCTGCTGTTACGAGTCCGGAGGGGATGACTTTCACATGATGTCTTGGAGCTTATGGAGGTCATGGGATGTATGGCACTAGTAGTTTTCCCCTGCCTATTACCAGAATAAAAATGTAAGGAATCTAGGGCTGGGAGCTCACATGTCACCTTAGTTTCATTGCTATGAGGATTAACCCTGTTTGGAAAAGTTACTCTACGCCTACGTTAGGAATAGCTTCCACATTATTCTCACCGTTTATGCAGCATCTATACTTTTTGTTATGTTTGAGGCACACGGAAGGCCTCCTACATTGGCATGGTGTACACAATGCATTGCTCTAACCTTCAATTTCCAGTAAATTACATCTACAACGATTTTATTACTTCCTTCTTTTTAGATGGAATTCCTAACAATTAGGTTAAAAAAACAAATATGAATAAAAATATAAAATAACGGATCAAGTCACGACTGAGGTTGTGTGGCAACAATATAGCACACTATTGCTACTATTATTGTTGCATGCATAATTTATAAAAAATAAAAAAGGAAACAAATGATGTATGCAGTGAAGCATTCAGGAAGCATGCCATGCTTTTATGGCAGTCTAAATAAAGTCACTAGCTTGACAAACTAATTTACCAAAGTATTTACCAAAACTGATTTTGCAATCATTTATAGTTTATTTATTTATCATTTTATATTTTAACATTTACTATGGCCAAAAGGTACTATAAAGGACATTTATATTTTTTTTTAAATGTATTGAATTTAATTATATTAATTTAAGTATTTGTAAAACAACTTATTGAATACATTTTAATAAAGTCTATTAATATTTTAATTTTAAAATCTTGTTTTAAAAACTTATTTACACATACACACACACACACACACACATACATATGTATTAAAAAAAACATATTAATGGTGTTTTTTTTTTTGAAAATATAAAACTATATAGAGTTTTTACACTATAAAAATCATTACACCTATGGAGACTCCTCAGAATACCAACGTGTGTGTGTAATGTGTCAAATACAATATTATAATACATAAAAAAAATTATTCTGCAATTTAATACATTTTGTTTAAAATCTTAACATTTCCTTTTAATGTTTACTTAATTCAAAATGTAACTGAATTTATTGTTAATTGTTTTTTTTTCCTTCTTTCAAACGGTCCTTTTTAACCTTGCTGATTTTGCGCCTCATCCAGTTCAAGTTGTCCGCCTGGACAGACGAGTCGGTGTTTGTGAACTAACTGTTAGTGGCCGAATGCCTTGTTGCACTGATCTCATGTTTTCTGGTAAGCGTCGGATTCTGGCCGCGCTGCTGTCTGTACGCCGGTGTCTCTGATTGCCCGTTCGGATCTCAGTGCGGATAAGAGCAGGTGAGGCTTCAGACGGAGGCAGAGGTAATGCGATCTGGGTGTGGCGCCCATCTTTCACACACACACAGAGGTATCTTTGTCTCATCTCGAGACCGTCTCCACCGGGGAGTGAGAAATCCGAGCTGGCGTGTGTGTGTGTGTGTGTGTGTGTGTGTGTGTTGGACACTGGCAGTCCCACTGAGCCATCTGCTGTAGCAATGTGTCACTGTAATTAGGGCTGGATGGCTTGTGTCAGATAAGACTGCTCCTTTACAGCTCCGTCTCCTGCAGCTGCGCACGCTATCAGCTCGACGACGAAAGCCCGGCAGCCGAACACACGCTTCTGATCCGCCACTTACACCATGCCATTTCCACTCTTAATACCAACTACGCAGACAAAAAGTTGAGAAAGCCTAGCCTGAGTTATAAAAGACCTGAGGTTAAAAACGTATGCAGATCGGATAGATATTGACAACATGTTTCTGGCGTGTTTTTAGCATGATTAGCCTGTTACCAGCAAATGACTAGCATGATGCTAGCTTGTTTAGTAAGTGATTTGTTTCTGAAAAGCTGGGCTCAAGCCAACCTCACGAACGGCTTGGTGTGCACGAATAGTCGACCCACAAATGACAGATTTTGCCATGATTTACACTAAAAGAGGGATTTTGATCGATCCTTCAGACATTATTCTAACATGCTCATTTGCTGCTCAAGAAAAACAGTTTTTTAATGTTGAAAACAGTGCTGCTTGAGATATTTCTGGAAACGTTAAAAGCGTTTCTTTAAAATAAATTCAGTTTCTAATAAAGCATACGTCTTTACTGTCAATATTAATTACTTTAAATGCGCCTGTGCTGGATAAAAGCATTGATTTCTTAAAATAAATAGTTATTCAAGAAAAAAAAAATAGTAGTATATAATAGTATTATATTTTATAAATAATATTTTTTCGAAAAAATAACATTTCATCAGTAATAACATCAAAAATGTATTATTTTGAGAATTTCATGACATTTTTTGCTATGAAAATTTACATATTTGAATTTTTAAATTGCATTGATAGGTTTTTTTTATTATTATCAACTAAATAATTAAAGGTAGGTCTGTTCTGGTTTGAAATATAGTGCGCTAGTGACATTACTGATGATGTCTCATACCTGAAGTTCGATCTGGATGCTTTAAAGCACTCATGTGAGTCTTTCGCATGCTCTCAGGACGCTCATCTTCATTTACGGGAAACGCCATTCGGCATCGGGGAGGAAGGCCTGGCTCGACTGTTTCCCTGTAGTCGACACAAATAACGTTTGCCACTTTACAGACAGGTCTGTTAGCATTAAACATGCATGACGGAGACGAAGGAGGCTACCGAGGGGAATCGTTCTTACATGGAAATCTTAAAGGAAGTGAAAATGTGAGCTTTTACCGACGTTTCTTCATCTTTTGGCAGTTTCCCATGTGGAAAATATCTAGTGTCAGCCATACTTTATACATTAATGTGAAGCTTCTTTACACAAGCGTATGAGAAAATCACATTTTACTCAGAAGTTTAAAACTAATGTATAGCCTATAGGACATTGCTAGCATCCTATTGCTGAAAAAAAGCATTTATTAAGCCATAATTATTTTTTATATGCATTGCACATAGTGTATGTCGATTTGGCATTTAGGTTAAGTTGTATTTGATGTCTTTCACGTAGTATATTGTGGCTAATCTCATGATAAAACAATGCATTTTAGTGTAATTATTTCATAAAGGTAATTTCCTTCATCTTCCCTAATTGGCTGGAATGACCTTTGTGTGTGTTCTGCTGCCATCTAGTGGTCTAACCAACCGCCTCCAGTCCTTATAACCTTACAAGAGTGCTTCAAGACTTCTTCAGTACTATGACATAGCATTGTTACAACTACTCCTATTAATAAATGATATTTCAGCACACGACTTTTAAGCTGCATGCTAACAATCTGTTGTCATGTTAAGCTATTAGTCATGCCATAATTTTTTTTTTTTATCATTTTTAAATAACGTTTGACATTAGTGAAAATGTCGTTCAATCAAATTACAAGCCAAAGTCAATTTTAACATTTCTTTTTCTGCTCTTTTGAAAACCAGCACCTCGTTCACAATCAACTCAGCCCAACGTGCGCTCCGTTACCGATTAATTGCATTCTCTGCTTTATAATAGCCTTTAATACAACATTAGCCTACTTCCTGATCGCAAAAGCTATTTTGCTATAAGGAAGTAAACAAGTCCTGAAAGGTTACATCAGGGAATAATAACCGCTTTCTTACCAGGTTTGCGCTCCAAATGTCACGTGTTTAGCGCGATGCTAAAGCGCTGTTATAAGCAGTTTCGCTAAAAATAAAAAATAAAAAATTAAAAAATTAAATAAAATAGTAATAATAAAAATCTGCAATTGACTGCATGATTGAACTCAAAAGGAAATGTTTTTAAAAAAATCTGAATTAATTTTTTTTTTTTTGTCGAATGTTCCTGTCTAGAGTTAAAGGTTAATTTAGAGTTAATTTACTCACCCTCGGGCCACATGGGCTACATTTTTCATCAGTAGAACAGTAAAAAAAAAGCTCAAACCGTGATCCTTCAATTCAGTCCCAAAAGCTTAACAGGAAACACAAAATTAATATCTGCGGTCCCTGATGTGGTCTTGTGAAGAAAAACAAACATTGTAGTAAACAAACGTTATTTAGGTCTACAAAATTATCGACCCGTACTTTCAGGCAAAAGGGCAAGTCTGATTCTTTTTCGTGAACTGGTTCATTCAGACAGTTTGGTTCAAATAACCGACTCACCAGTTCATTTCGGCAGTGATGAAGCACAGAAATCGACCATTAAAGCACACAATAATGGAACATGGATGTTTTTTTTTTCTCTATAACGCATCATAAAGTAAAAAAAACATACAATTTTTGCATTTTTACAATGAGAAATAACAATTTCGCCAAGTCATTTAAGCAGCGGGTTCACTATAAAATCAAACATGCCGGTATTTCGGCTTATTTTGAGTGAGGCCTCATGTATTGAATTGCGTATTGTAGATCTGCGCTAACTCGGTTCAGTCCGATTTAGTAAATTGTTCATCTAGCTCACTAAAAAGAACCAGTTCGAAAAGAATGATTCGTTTACGAACTAGAACTAGGACTCACTCTGGACCACTTATCTGAGGCTCTGAATTACGTAACAATCTTGTATACCCACCATACAAGATTATTACATACCATATATACCATTACCATAACACCTAGGTAAGCCTATATAGGCGAGACATGAGCTAGACCTACAATTCAAACATTTTTTAAAGAAAGAATAGTTTCCGTTCACTTCATAAAACAGGCCAGGATGAAAAGCATTTTATAACTCACCAATCAGAGCTTTAGCTAAACATCCATCTTTAATGTTACTCGAGAGAAAAGTCTCATACATCTGGGATGGCCTGAGGGCGAGCGAATTAACAACAAGCTTTCATAGTTTGTGTGCACTATTCCTTTAATCAGAGCAGGTTTAGACAGAGAAGCGGATAGCAGAGTGAGTGTTAGTCGTAAGCAGAAGAGGTTAGAGGAAGAGGAAGGTTACAACCGACCCAGAAGCCCTGCAAACGCAGACCGCTCTCTCAGATACGGGACAGCGTTTGCTGAGCCCTGAACGCGGGAGGAAATCTGCTGAATTAAGGACGAATCCGGAAGGAAAGACATGAAGACGCAGAGGACATAGGAAAGTACAGATGTCATGACATTTATTCAAGGCATGCTACAATTAAAGTTGATTAGGAAAAACGTCAGCAGGGTGGGTAATAAGAATAATAACTCTAATAATGAGTATGCATAATAATAAGATATTCATAAACAGAAAAAAAAATGCTTTCTACAAAAAAGAAAAAGAAAATCTCCACTCAATCATGCACTGCAAAAATTAGAAAATATGTTTCTTTAATAGTTTATCTTCTATTTGCATTTATTACATCGAACTCATAAACTGGATACGCTCATGTCTCTCCCCAATTCCCACAAGTCACATAAACGGCTTTACAAATGAAAGCTGGTACTGGTATGATATCAAAATACAGAAGACAAATTGTGTTTGTATGTTAATTTCCATAAATATAAAAACCAGTTCATATTGTGTGTGTGTGTGTGTGTGTGTCTTGTTCCCCGAAACCATTTTTTTGGCCAGGTTAAACAAAACAAAACAAGGGAACACGTATGTACAGCATTCGTTTCCGTTTGGTAGTGAAACATTCATAAAAACTATAAATTAGGTATTTCATTGCGTGTCAAAGCATCCTGAGATCAACTCAGGCACTTCTGTATGTGCGCTGTGCTTGAGCGACGCCTCAGCTTGTTCATTTAGTCTGGCTAGCCCCTCCCTTTAATGCAAATTAGACAGCTCAATTAGCATAAATTTAGTCGTGAGAAGAAAACAGAAAGCGTTACGGCTGAAATTTAAAGTTTAGATGGTAAGAGTCGACTGCGTCGCAATAATATTTCAGTGCCGCGTCGTTTCCAATTGGATAAAATCAAATCCTTTGGTTTCAGTGGTTAGTTTGTCGTTATGGTCTCGTGTGTTTTAGAGTAAAGCTTTTTAATGGAATCGATGACGACGTCAATAAAAAAAAAAAATGTAACCGCTTATCCGTTGTACAGATCGTGGCGTCTACCCGGAGCAGTTCGTGAAATACTGAAAGCGTAAGGCGGTACGAATGAATCCATAAGGGCCCGGGAACACATTCAGAATCGCAAATGAGTCTCGCTTTTGACGGGGAGGGAAGGATATGGCTTGACCTTTCTGAGGGGAACGAACAGGACAGACTCGTAACATGATCGAGAGTGGAAAATACAAGACGTTTTGTTGGTTTCTGATATACAGCCAGGAAATAAGTTACAAATAAGCTAGATGAAAGGCACATAAACTTTGGTCCTGCATTATTTGTGACTTTTACAGTAAAAAACCTGGAAAGAACCATACACGTGTGTGACTGTCCGAGCGAGCGCGGATATCGACGAGGACACGGCGGAACGTTGTTGCCTGAGTCAAGACGTGGTCGGAAAAATGTTACGCTTCGAGAAACAAAAAAAAAAAAACGAATGACTTCTTGTGACTTCTGTGACACGTTTATGGAGTCTGGCTTTTTCTCCTGTTGATAAATAAAAAGCAATCGCAGCCGGAAGCAGATCGTGTGTGTGTTCCGCTTCTGGCGGGACCTGACCTCTAGCGACCGCTCTCGCTCCCGTTCGCACACATCTGTGGACGTTACAGACCCAGAACTGCTGTTGTGAAGAGGCAGAGTGACAGACGACAATCTTGAACCAGTTTCACACTCTTAATAAAGAAAATCAACAAACACCCAAAAAAAAAGAACAAAAAGCATCACGACAGAGCAAGAACGAAACAGGCCAAAACCCCTAAAATGAATCAATTATAAGGTACAGTAAATAAGATACAACTCCAAAACACACAGGCGGAGGTCTCAGACATCGGCATCACTCCGTAGCAAAATGGAAGGCAGACCTGAACACTTAGAGCGAATGCTGTGGGCTTCTGGGTCTAATTTAAACTGAGCGCGTGTATCGGGAGTTTCGTAATCGCGTTAGATGATATCACGCAGATCACGCTCCGTGATGTAGTCCACGCTGGCAGATATTGATTTCTGAGTGGTCCTTCCCGTTGCCTGATTGTTGCTATATGGTTGCTGCGACGTTCGGAGTGATTTTAACGTGTTGCTATGCGGTTGCTAGGGTGCTCTGGTGGTTGCTACGTGGTTAATTACTGGCCCAAAGTAAAAAAAAGAGCCCACCCGCAAGTCTTAAGATTAGTGGTCGACCCATATAGACGCTTTTTGACGGCCGATATCTTAGAGAGCACGGCGGCCGATATAAAACCACACTATTTAGATAACGCATACATGAAAGTTGCTCAAATTAAATGTATGTTTATTTTACGTAATATTTAATTCATTTTTATCATTTGAAAATGTATAAACATAAAAAAAAATTATTGTAATAAATACATCTGTAAAATAAATACTTTTAATTAGACGGACATTTTTTACTAATGAAATTAGTAAAAATAATTAGACAGTTTTAAACCGAATAAAGATGGCGAACGGGCACTGTGTGCGCTTGTCAGAATAAATGTCCCGTTTGCCATCAAAATAGAAGTCTTCTGAAATATCCGTAAAAAAAAGGCAAATATCGGCCGATATATCGGTCGACCACTATTCCAGAACAACTTAGGTGGCTCCTTTAATATATGTTTTTCCCCCCATTTTAGCATTTGTTTAGCAAAAAAAGAACAAAAGAACTAAAAACTTCACAGATGTGCTCTTAACAGCTCAAATTCATACTATTTAATCAGAACGATGAGCAAGCTTACAGCAACCTGTCTTCGAGCGTGAATTATTTAGATCAGAGATCGAGGAACATTTTTTGGCCTAGAAAGGCTTTATGTAACAATGGTACGCGGGTCTAGCATACTTATGTACACACACGCACACACACACACACACACACACACACACACACACACACACACACACATCAGCGAGGGAGAATAGAGACCCACAGCATGCTCTGAACATCGTTGAGTTCACCGTTCATTTTTCTAATGAGAGCATTCACAGCACCATACATCATAACTTACATCTCATATCATATTAAGACCACATGGTACTGAGTCCCCACAAAATGCACATCTATAAGAGCTACACAACAAAAAAATAAAATCAAATAAAAATCAAGATCAAAATAAATCAACCCTCTCACCAATCCCACAAAATAGTACATAAGATATTTTAGGTAAATTTTCTAAAACCTATTTGATTATGAACACATAATAAGGCACGTAATAAGAAATTAGGTAAATACACAGTAAATATGATTTTTTTTTTTTTCACCATGATTTCTTGAATGATTATAGTGGTACAAAAACCCGATGAGGTTTCAAATTTGATTTTTTTTTTTTTCTCTTCCATAAAAAAGAACAAATTACCAAAAATAAGTAACTTTTTTTTTTTCTCAAAAAATCTTGACAATCCTTAAGATATATAGACCTGAATAGTTTTGCTTTAAGACTGTAAACTTCAACAAAATTCAATTTCTTTTGAGAAGTGAAAGCGAAAAATTCGAATCGCTTCAGGTGAAATCAGTCAAAGACAAAAAAAAGTCACTGTCCCTTGCCTTGCGTGATCATGAAGATTCTTGATTTATTTCATTAATAGAGCATATAGCGCGCAGGCACAGAAGCTGCTCCCTTTAGATGCTACTCAACAGCTCTACGGTGACCCTCCTTGGAATGTTAAGGCCAGATTTTCACTAAATGAGACGGCACCTTGCTCGTACGCTTCATATATATCATCATATATAAGAGAGAGTCTCGATGAAACCGGTAATATACACCGGTACTAACTAAACGCATACATATAGAATCAGCTTCTGTATTTGCACACCATTGCCATGTTCCAAAAGCTAGTGAGCTGTCTACTTAGGCCGCATTTTAAGGCATCACAGGCATGCTCCCGGCACAAGGGCTGTTCCAGCCTTCTAAGATATCTAATTTTGGCCCAAATCTAAGGCAGCGCTGCATGCATCCTTTGTGGATAAGGCAATCCCGGAAGCTCATTTAAAATGTTGGGGCGAATCAAGGCGAATGTCGATTATGAATAAACCTACAATTTCCCGAATACAGACAAATGTGCATTTATTCTTTTGACTGTAGTGTTGATGTTTCACATGAGACGAAATATCCCAAAATGAACCAAGTTATATGAATGAACTGATTCGGGAGTTAGCACATGAGCGTGTAGCTAAGCTAATGTTGCAACACCTGTGCATAAACAAAGCACACAGTGAACATTTTATACGTATTATTGCATTTACACACAGCACCGTCTCTAGACTGTTAATAGTACATAAAGCCAGTGCTGCTACTGTAAAATTCATAATAGCGATATAGACGTGCTAGCTTAGCAACATGCTAACATCTAACTGAACTAAAATCATTCGAGACCTTAAATTTGAATGGAATCTATGGGGGAGATGCTAGTTTTGGTTTGAGCCATATTTCAATCTCGCTGCCAAAACCTCGACAGGATTTTAATAGTCTCCGTCATCGGTTATTTACTGTTGCAAATACTTCTATGATGGCAAGGTCTTTGTGGTTGGCTTACAAGATTCATCTAAGTTGACAGTTTTTTCCCCAATGACACAGACTCAGAGTTTACCATCTCCACCTCTTGAAGAAAACCTCTGGTCTGGACTCTACCGGAGGAGATTTTCCTGTGCAGATCAGTTTAGTCACTTATGGGCTTTCATGGCAATTAGGATGCCGCCTTTGCAACAGCTCACTAGGTTTTGGAAACTAGGTGGCATCTCCGTGTCATTCAGACTCGCTCTTTCCTTAAATATTTGGTTTGGATGCAGAGGCATTTAGTGTGGGACTGCAAGGCAAAAGAGAGTGCCGCCCTCTTTTTTTGCTGTGACTCAATGGGCTTCACTACAGTTTCTACAGAGCCCACGGCTGCAGACTCTCACACCTGTGGCCGGAGCCGAGGAGAGAAGGAACAAAGAGCACAGATTCTTCTGCACCTGTGTGGAAAGATGGGAAAACAAGAAGAACGAAAGGAAAAGACTCAACTGAGAGCAAGAAGGGGAACAGAATGGAGGAAATCATCAATTTCCCATCGAGATCACGGGCTATACCATTCACATTGAGAATTTCACTTAGGAGGCGGAGCCTACTGTCAGGCTGGGCGTTGCTGATTGGAGCGTTCCAGTAAGATTGACAGCTGGCCGTGAGTTTTCTGGAATGATCGTGCATGTTTGAAAATGTTCGCCCCGGTCCAGAGGAACCCGATCGACTGGACAATGACGTTGCGCCATTGCACGCAGATGTTCTCTGACAGCATTGCGGGTGCAGAGAGCCCACGAGAGGCCGTTTCTGTCCGATATAAAATTTTCATAATACAAGAAAAAAAACAAATCACGCCATTCACTATCTATTCACAGATGCCTACCATCTGGCTATACATCTTTGCACAGTAAACAGATATGAGGATGCCAAACATTCCCAACGGTGCCTGTCTTCAATTCTAATCGATCAAAGTGCCGAGAAACAAAAGGTTTGTACGCCCAAACAGCTGCGAATTTTTAAACGCACTCATTCTTGAATCCATAGCACTCTTGTTTTAATGCTACTCTGATGAAAAAGGACAGGCCCATCGGTCGAGGCCGTCGCTACAGATTTTTTTTTTTTCCAGCAGCACCTTGATGATGACGTCGGCGACATTCAAACGGTGACCGTGCGTTCAACACTTCCCACTGGAAATGGGGCGCTCCGTTGAAACAGCCAATGAGAATGAAGGGGCGGCGCAGAGGAGACTCCGCCCTCACTTAGGTCTGGGGTATCAAGGCCATTGGGCTACAGGAGTGTCAGTCTCCAATGTAATCGGCAAGTGTGCGGTGAAGAGACTTCCTCAGCAGTGACTCCTTTGAGAATGTTCACCTCGTGTTAGTTTGCGTTTCACACCAACAAAGTCCTCACCAATCGACTAAAGAGGGAGTCCTACTTCCCAGAAACGTCACATTGTCATGGATATCCCATGCGTCTCCAGCCCTGGTTTTCGTGAGAGTAAAACGAACTCACTCTCAGACTCTCCGAAAGGTTCTGCAGTAGTCTCTTATTTGCTTTTTTTTTTTTTTTTCTTTTTTTTCTTTTTATTTGGAAATCTCTAAAACTACCCCATGAATATCTGTAATGTTTTTTTTTTTTTTTTTTTTTTAAGAGTTTGTCAGTCAGTCTTTTTTTTTAGACTGCTGAAGGTAGAAGGGCTGGTTCGGGGAGGATGGGGAAAGGGTGTGTTTGTAGTGAAGGGGTGCTAGATGGTGGATTTGGAGAAGGACACTCTCAGATGGTGGTTTTCTCCCAGGTCGTGGTTGTGGAGGTCAATAAGAGCCTGGATGGCTTCTTCCACCGAACCCAGCTGGATCAGCGCCATCTTGCGGTCCTTCCTGTTAATCATATACAGATAGTGAACATCAGACACGGGGTGATCTTGACATTTAGGACCAGTTGCTCCAAGACAAAGAAAATCTTTTGAGCACATTGTATTGTTTTTAAATCTTAAAAAAAAAAAAACATTTACAGCATTTCCTATTCAAATAAAAAAAAAAAAAAACGATTCAATATTTAAATAATATATTTAATATTTAAATATTTGTATTATTTTGTATAATATTGAATAACTTTAATATTTAATATTCCAATTCTATTCTTTAAAAAAGTGCCCCCTTTAGACTGCTTGTTTTCTAATATATATATAAATATATATAAATATATTTATTTATTAGAAACTAACGCTAGCTTCTTTTTCTGGTTTATCTATTCCTTTTCTTTCTACTTATACAATAAACAAAAACATTATAGCTTTTTTTCATCTGTTTTCTTTTCAGTTATTATATAATATAAAAGAGTCTTGCTCTGTGTGTTACATCAAGCGAACAGTCTTGTTATAGCACTTATAGCGTATCATTGTTGATTTTAATCGCCTCCGTTGTCCTCATTTGTAAGTCATTTTGGATGAAAGCGTCTCTTAAATGTAATGCAATTTCCAACAAACAGCTTCATTGACGACCCTAGTTTTAATGACTACTCATTATTGTCACGTGGGGTAACCATCAACTTACATCAACTTGTAAATGACAAAAAACACAACTAATTCACCCCAAAATTAAAAGGTTAACCACAATATCTTCTTTTGTGTTCAACAGGAGGAGGAAACTCATTAAATAAGTGGAAGGTGAGTAAATTATGACATTGAGTTCTCATTTTTGGGTGAACTGTCCCTTTAAACAATGCTCTTATAGGGCCATCTAGCTACTCACTTTTTTTAACAGATCAACTAAACAATCTTTATAACATTCCATTCACGAGTTTTCACAAAACAACTCATCCTTATCGGCCATGTTGTCACGAAGTAAGGCACAAGCAGACTCTTCCCCATGTGAGCAAACAGTCACTAAAATCAGATAAATGAAGGCTGAGAACAAAAACAAATGTGATGAGAACTCACTGGAAAAACTTGAAGGCCTTGACTGTGTATCCAGAGCTGGCAAACAGATCTTTCAGAAAGTCATCCGTAGTGGAGGGACTGTGAGAGGAAAGAACCAGAAACAAAAAATAGCACCTTATTTGAAGCCAACAATAATGCAAAACAGCGTGAGTGAAACGAGCACATGGGGCGATATGAATAAAAATCACCGTATGAGTAATTTTACAAAACTGTAATATGCATAATGTGATATTCAAACAACAAACGTCCCACGTATTGCAATGCAGCCTTTATTAAACGCGTGCTTGTTTCATTGGTCTAGCAACCCTGGGTTGTTTTTGTGCAGCAGTCACTCACGGGATATTTGAGAGGTGCAGGGTGGCGGAGGGAGGGAAGATGTTCTGGAAGTTCTTGGAGCCGGGCTTTTTGAAGCGGTGCAACGGGCTCCCGCTGAAGTCTTTGGTCAGGCCCTGGTCCTCCTGACCCTCTCTGGGGAGCTGCACCGTCTGGTGCTTCGAGATGGTCACACGGATCACCTTACCATACAGACGCTGACCGTTCAAATGGCTCATCGCTTCACAAACAAACCCAGAGATAAAGTGTTACAGATAAGCTTTAACCCCGAGACACATCGTATTACACCGAACAAACCTTTCTGTGAACAACAAAAACTCAAGCCTTAAAGAGCGTTTTATCCAACATTTCACACGCACACACACGCACGCACACACACACGCACGCACGCACACACGCACACACACACGCACACACACACGCACACGCACACACACACACGCACACACACACACACACACACGCACACACACACACACGCACACACACACACACACACACACACACACACACGCACACACACACACGCACACACACACACACACACACACGCACACACACACACACACACACACACACACACACACACACACACACACACACACACACACACACACACACACACACACACACACACACACACACACACACACACACACACACACACACACACACACACACACACACACACACACACACACACACACACACACACACACACACACACACGCACACACACACGCACACACACACACTCACACACACACGCATACACACACACATACACACACACACATACACACACGCACGCACGCACGCACACACACACACACACACGCACGCACACACGCACACACACACACTTCATTCATAAAACACAAACAGAGAGTAAATGATTCTTACATAAATTACTGCATGAAACATTAAGGAGCAAATTCCTGCGTAAATTCTTTCTGCTTTTCATTTTCGTGAATAATTCACAAAACCTTTTTAGGTATATCTGTGTAAATCATTTAGAAACGGATCCCTACATAAACGTCTTATCTTAGGTTCATTTCTTTGTAAATCAATAGCATTCTCACGCTTCTAACAACGAACTAGACGTTCTTCACAAAACCATCCTTTCATTAATTTGTATGTAAGTCAATAGCAAAACCATTTTTAGATCAATTTTGGGGCGTAAAACCTACATTTCAATGAACAGTTTTGTGAAAGATAAAATCGACAAATGTTAACTTTGATGTGATTTAATAGCAAAACTATTCTTGCGTCAATTTCCGTGCGTTATACGTTGTTTGCAAAATCGTTGCCAACTTGCACAAAAAAAATACCATTTTCAAATCTATTCTGTACATTTCTATGCACTGTTTTGCACATTTTCTTTGTAAAGAGATCTCAGAAACACAACATTTACGTGCAAATAATTGCAAAAATATGAAGAATGTTTTCACAAATCTTCATCCAAAATTCAAGCCCTGCAAGCTTAGCATTAAATAAATAAACGCGTGATTTTTTTGGGGGGTTTATATCTATTAGACATCAAATCATGGTCATCGCTGTCGAGAACGGCAAGCTGCACTCAATCAATACTTATTAATGCATACAAATACGATTATGGCAAAGTCTCACACACTCCCCCATTTCACCATTTCATAACCTATTATTAAATTGCATCAGAATCGTCCTATGTATCTAAATTATGAGACATTTAGCAGGGGAAAAAAAAAGCGATCTTTATAAATATTTAATCCGTGGCTCTGGCTTGATCCACCGGCGATACAAGCAGACTGATTTGTAGCTTTAATACAGACACAGAACGACGGCTGATCAAAGCACGGAGAGAATGTACGAAGATGAAAAGGATTTTGAGCGTAATGCCTGGCGTTACCGAGCTGGGCTTGCGTGGCGTCTGCCATCTGTATTAAGGCATTCTCTTTCTTGTTGAACAGGATCTTGACTCGGTGAACATCTCCGTACACTCCTGCCGGGATAAAAGTGAAATGTTAGACTCGAACAAAGCGCGAACGCTATTTACAGCAAAGAACACGCTATCCGCGGATCTCGGCGTTTTATTACTGAAGGCAGAGGGGGGCGGCAACTCCTCGCATCTTAAAGGAGATCGCTCACGCCGAGGTCGGTCTCTGATGTTGACTGTTATTAAATTGTAAGCGCAATAACAACGGCGCGCAATCGTGAGCGTGCATGGGAGAACTTCAGCATTCATACGGCGGGCCGCAATCTGCAAGTGATCTCCCGACTGTGTGTTTGTAAGGAAATGGCCTCATCGCTCAGCTTCGATCCTCCGCCGCCTTCATAAAAACAGCCGTGTGCGCATCTGATCCGGAGGAGTAATAAATTCGTCCTTACCGAATAAGATGAAGAGCCCGTGTGGTGATATGCTCTGCAAGAGATGGGACATTATCAGAAATCACTCAGTGCTGAAAGGTAGAAAAGAGAAATGAGTGTGTGTGTGTGTGTGTGTGTGTGTGTGTGTGAAGTGTGTGAAACGCGTCGAGGATGAACGCTGAATAAAGACGCTTGGATTAGCTCGTATGATGACCATTTTAAGGCACTGGTGTATTTAAGGTTTGGTCTCAGATTAGTCCACACACGAGCATTTTTAACCTCAAAAAAGCTGAAAAAAACATACGAAAAATAAGCATATATTTATACCAATATACGATAGGCACTTTTTATTTTTTTTATTTTACGCGAAACTGTTAAATAATATTATTAAAAATGTTTTTTTCAGCTGCAAATTAAACGAAAAGGCCTTTTGCAATTTATTCGGATGGAATCATTTTAAATTGTAATAATAATGACAATAATAATTATAATTCACAATTTTTACAGCATTTTTGATTAAATAATAAAATGCGGTCTTGGCGAGCAGAAGAGATATCCAAAAACTAATTATATTGCATATTTATTTCTGGATGATATTATCTAGATCTGCTGTCTAATCAGCATCAGCCATTTAAAATAATATTAGTGTCAGCATGTAAATAATAAGCAGAATTAACATTATTATTTCAAGTTATAATACTATTTATTGTTAGCATTAACTAACGTTAACAAACGCAACTTGTGATTTTAATAATGCATTAATAATTAGCGTGAACTAAGATGAATAAATGCTGTAGAAGTATTCATTCATAGCTCACGTTAGCTAAAGAATCTTACTGTAAAGTGTTACTGTAACTAGAAAAATATACATTTCTGCATTCCTTGTTTTCTTTTAACGGAACGTGATGTACTGATATGTCTAAGAGTGGAAGATTAATAAAAACAACAGAAGTGACAAACAGTATAAAAACGACTACACCTTTAAAATAAAGAGTTGAATACAGACCCTTACGGTATAATTGTAAGCCCCTCCCTACAGCTGTAATTAATCTTATGGCATATGAACGACGGGCTTGTGGTGAAAGGGCTCTCGGAGAGGGCTGGGGGTCGGGGGACTCACGTCGGGGTTGAGGTTGGAGACGAGGAGCACAGAGTGGATGGCGGTGGGGGCCATGCCGTGGATGGTCATCCGTCCCGTCATTGCTGAGGAAGGGATGGTGAGAGGTCCCAGAGCGCCAGGCATCGTCTGCATGGACAGACCTGAGCGGAGCGGAGCCCGGCCCCCGAGGAGGAGGAGAGGAGAGGAGAGGAGAGGAGAGGAGAGAGAGGGAGGGAACAAACAACACCAGGTCTTCTCGTAACAGCTTATTAAACCAATGTGTTCAGGCATGCTGGGTAAATGTAGCGTGAGTATGGTAACAGGTTTGAATAAAAGCAGCAGAGATCAAACAGAGGTTGTTTAATGTGGATAATGTGGGACGGAACTTTTTGCATACTTTTATTTGACTTGGACGTGGAGAAAATTCTGCTAAATATAAGTCCACTAAGGCCTACTAACTCTCAGAGTAGACTGTTAGGGAAGGTTTAGGGTTAGTAGAATAAATGAACATACACTTAGTTAACTGTTGTTAAGATATTAAGCAGACGGTCTACTAATACTCTAATGACTGCTAGTTGGCATCTAGTTACTAATTCACTTGCTGCTAGTACAATGTCTAAAGTGTTACCCATTATTTAATTCACATCTTGAGGTTGAATATTTTTTTAATATATATAACACACTGCTGTTTGAATGTTTGGGGTGTGTATTACGTACAAAAACATAATAATTTATTCAGCAAGGATGCATTCAGCTGACCAAAAGTGACCGTGAAGACATTATTTTTCTAATATGTCATTCCTATTGAAAAAAATATTTATTTTGACAAATGTTGGTTTCCACAGAAATATTAAAACACAGTTTTTTTCAATAACAATAAGTAACAAATCAGCATATTAAAATGATTTCTGAAGGATCATGTGACACTAAAGGCTGTAATAATGATTCAGCTTTTAATCACATAAATAAATATTTATTGATTTATTAATATATATTACAAGAAGAAAAGTTTTTAAAACTTTAATAATATTTCATAATATTACTGTTTAACTGTCATTTTGTTCAAACAAATGCTATTCAGTGAAAAAAATTAAAATAAAAATTAATTAATTCTTAAAGACCCCAAACATTTTAACAGCAGTGTATATATATATTATTTAACTCATGTTAAAACGTTAAATTGTAAAAATGTTAATAAATATTATGCGAATAACATAAAATGTAATGTCAGACTTAAATCAACCTTAGCTCTTCAATTGTACTTTATGAAAAATGTAATAAAAGAGCGATGTAATAGACTTAAATTGGATGTATTGATCAATAACCAATTCTGTCCGCACAGCTTTCTAACTCTTTTCAGATGTGCCGTCAATGCTCGTGTTTGTGTTAGTCTTTTGCTGGTGTCAATCTGCAGATGATGACACCGTAATGTGTCCAATTATTCAGTCTGAAGACGGCCGTGAGCCGCGGCACGCTGCCTCCATTACTGAGCTGAGACGTGAGAGCGTGTCGGACAGCTTACCTGCCTGAGGGAAACCGATAGCAGGGGCGAAACCAGCCGCCCCGGGGTACGGAGAGGAAATTATCCCTGGAGCCCCTGCACGCGCACACACACACACACACACACACACACACACACACACACACACACACACACACACACACACACACAGGGTCAGCGACAGCACACCACAGCATAGTGACAGCAGTACACTTTTTTCAGGGACAATTTTGTATTTATGATTGATGCAAAAGATTTTAATTTAGAATTTAAATTCATTTTCTTGTTTCTTTGGTGGCGTAAAATGATCCTTGCATCACGGCGATACAGCTGTCCCGATAACATAATGAAGATAAAAGCCTGGTTACAAGCATAGCAAGTGCACCTTTTTATTAAATAGTTTACCGTAATCTTTTATTATTCTTTAATAGAAAACAAATGCAACCAAAATAATATGCATCTGTGCTGTGTCTATTTATTATATAAATCTAAATACGCACGCGCATGCATATAGTTAAGAAACAAATTTATATTTATTTGTAAAAATATATTTATAGTATAAATTATGTGAATGTAAATGCATGTAAATATGAAAAAAAATACTGTGTATGTGTCTTATACCTAAGAAAAATACTTTTATTTTGCATGCACTTAATCGTGATTAATAATTTGACGGCACTAATATTTATCCATAATGATTATTATTTTTTAAGAGCCTAAAATATGTCATTCTTATGCTGCACCAGTATGTGTTGAGCATTATGGATTGAGTGTTCATTATAGACATAAATATTATAATATTTGTAATCGTTATCAATAGTCCCCTGCTTTGAAAAGCAAAATATAAAATAATATAAATGAGTCATTTATGACAAGCTTAGTTTGCTAATGCGTTTTGTAATGAATTAATCAATTGTTACCCATATAATAATAATAATAGTCACAATAACAATACTTTATTAAAAGGTGCAAGGGTCATTCTTTTTTTTATGGGTAGAAAATTTGTAAAAAAAAAAGAAAATGAACGCCTCAAAAAAATTGCTTTACAAAACGACACACAAAATCAGTAACGCTGTGAGAGCCTATCATATTAAGAGTCTCTTAAAGAGGCGCACACACATTTTGTACTCCCTATATCATAGCAGTTTTATTATCATCCTATATTTTGGAGCTGACTACGGCTTGCTGAGACATGCACGTTCAGGTAATTCACAATTTGCCCGCGTAACATCTCGAATTCCCAGAAGAGACGGGCTTAAGCGTGACACCATTGTTTAAAATGGATTTATTCGGCCCATTGAGATGTAAACCGCCACAGAGCTCAGAACAAGCGCTGTACATACATTTCAAAACAGTCCTACCGACAACGATAAAACATTTTCATGAGGGGTGACGCGGAAGAAGCCCGACAAAATGGCAGCGGCCTAATAAAAGCTGCCATTTGGACACCTTTTATTGCTTTAGCGGGGCGTCTGGAGACGTCATCGAGCGCCCCCGAGATTCCTGCCTGCGCCCAGAAACAATCCATCAGCTCTGATTTACAGACGCACACACAAGAATACACAGCGGCCTTATCAGTGTCCACACCGCCTCTCTCCGGAGACGGCCCGAGTGATTTACCGAGCCTGAGACAACAAGATGCGTGGATGGGCAGCCGCGGTTATCTGCCGCCCCCTCTGACAATAACACACACACACACACAATAAATCTACCCTGAAAACGCTGTCCAGCCCACAGAACTTTGTGTGCATGTGCGATAAGGCGTGCCCTTTGATAGCGTGCATGCAACCAACCGATAGCATTATTATAAAGCACGCGCGGATCGCCCAG
>NC_056708.1:1934352-1961852 GCF_018831695.1 Puntigrus tetrazona
ATGTCAACAGTATATATAATAATAATTAAAATAAGTTTTACTCCTTTTATTCAGCACACACATATATTAATTATATATATTATATTAATAACACACAAAATTATTTTGGATAATAAACAAAGTTTGAATCTGTTAACATATTTCTTGACATACTGTATCGCTTGAGACTCACTAATATAAAAATGATCATTAGAGTTTATTTGGAGTGCTACTTATGCATAACTGTTATGATTTATGAGAACTGTGTGATCTGCGGTCTTCAAACGCAAGATATTTAAAGTGTACCTGAAGTATACGTGCAATAATTCTGCATCAACAAAATGAAATATACTTCAGTACATCTTTAATCGGACGTCAGCAGTACTTCTGCACAAATAAAGTGCATTAAGTACAAAATTAATTTTTCCAATTCAGCAGACTGGTAATTACACCAGCTCCATAGAAAAGTACAATTGCAAGTTATATTTGTTGAGCACATACATATGCACATGTATTTATAGTACACTTAGCATGGATTAAATGTATTTCAAATACATAGTATATTAACTTTTTCACATGGGTATTAATATTTATCAATAATTATATATTTTTGACAAGCATTGAGAGAAAGTGAGATTTACATGGAACTGAAATCTAAATATATATATATATGTGTGTATAGTTATAAAGATAGCTTGCAATGCTACAAGATTATGAATTATTTGAGCAGTATTTGAGTCTGCTTTCTTTAAACTTACCATCAACATATGTAGGGAAAGAGGCCAAATTCTTCCTAGTCTGCGAACCAAAAACACAGTGTTACTACAATTTACAGTAAAACTGTAAAAAAAACAGGCATAAAGATTATGTAAATAAGTCAAGTGCAGTCAAATATGATAATTGACCTCTTCACATGGCATGCTGGGACTGACATCTACATCCTGGTCCTGAAGATGACCTCCAGAGGATTCTGCTCCCGAAGGAAGTTCAGCGTCTTGAATCGGAGCCTGAAAAAACCAAGGCAACCACCGCTAGTAAACAATATCAACACGCTAGATCATTTAATGTTTGAGCTCATTTATAGCAGAAAGATTCAAATCTAAAATAATATATTCCATAGTTTTTGTCCCTTATGTTGACTATTATGTTATCATTGAGGACTAGTGTATAAAGATATGAATAAGGCTAAGTGTATAATTTAAGCAATTCCACTCATTTCTGAAGTATTTCTACTAGCAACCTTTTTTTATAGAAGTTGAGCATGAACTGTGTATATTTATTGTGTATATATAAATACAAACACATGTGTGTGTATATATATATATATATATATATATATATATATATATATATATATATATATATAATATATATATATATATTAACGTAATAAATATTTATATATTTAATAAAATATTATGTTTATATATTTATATATACAATAAAAGATATAATAATATTACTGATTGATGTACAGTATGTGTGTACTGTATATATATATATATATATATTATGTATGTATAAATATACACATGTATAGCCTATGTATTGAAGAAAATGTTTATACATTCAAAATATTTACATGTATTATCAATTATATTCATATAAATATACACATGGAAATACAGGAAAATATTTTCAATATATCGTATGTGTGTGTATTTATTAAAACATAATAAATATGCACATATACTATGTAAACAAAAACTTTGTGATTAATTGAGATAATATTTGTTACTAAATTTGCAAATATATAAATATATGCATGTAAATATATATATATATATATATATATATATATATATATATATATATATATATATATATATATATATATATATGTACTGTATGTGTGTATATTTATATACATATATATATATATATATATATATATATATATATATATATGCATACATATACATATACTTATACTTTTCAATGTTTTTTTAATGGCTGCGGAAAACCTAGTACTTGATTTTTTTTTTGCCTTTTTTTAATTTGCCTAAAAACTCATTCGTCTGTGCTTATAGAATGAATGAGCCACAAAACTGTCAAAAGCTACAAAACTACAAAAATGTCAAACCGTGGCCTATTTAAAATGAACTTTCTTGAAGGGCCTCACCGTAAGGAATTACAGTAATCACGGCGGACAGCTCACTCACCGCATACTGTGGAGAAGTTAGCGAGAGCTGACATGCAGACTGAGGCTGTGGCTGAGGATGGCTCTCCTCAACCGGGCTCAGATCCTGCCTCATCACCCACACGGGCTCTGTGATCTTATCAGGCGTGTAGGGCGAGCGCACCGTCTTGGTCTTCACCTCCTCGATAGCTTCCTTAATATCCTTAATAGCCAGCGAGACAGCGTCCCCTGCGTCTCTGCAGTACTCTGTTATCTGATCCTGGGCCGGAGCGGACGACGTGTCAGGTCTTTCCACGGCTTCAGGTGAAAGCTGAGCAGTTTCCGGAGCCTCCTCTCGTGGAGGAGCTTCTTGGGAAAGGCTAGTCGAGCTTGACGTCTTCCTGACCTGGGCCCTGACTCTCCCTGAGCTTTCGGCTTCATCTCCTGACTGTTCGTCGTAGTGGTGCAGCCTGGAGCCCACGGAACGAAGCAGACCGATGTCTTCCTGAGGGTCGCACTCATCCGTGGTCACGCTCTCGAACACTTGAGGTCCCTCGAGGGCTGGATGAGGATCTGTTAGGTATGATTCTCTCTGAGTCTCTTCAGGGCTCAGCTGCGGGTAGGAATCAGAGCAGGCTTCGGGACTGGAGTCTGAGAGATCTTCTTGATGGGACATGGGACTCTCAAACCCTTTATCCTTGTTTGTGTGAGAATAACCCACGTTAAAAAGAGGAGGGTATGAGTTCGGATCTGAATTGTAGCTTCGAAGAGTCTCAGGGAAGCTTCGTGGAGACTGGAAAAAAGGTTTGTTTATCATATGGTGAGGAGATGTGACGAATGGAGGAACGTCTACTCTTAGCGGACTGGTTCTTTTACTTTCAGGACGACTTTTTGAAGCAGTCTTAGGAGGAGCATAGTCCTGCTCAGGAGTTTCTTTAAAATATTCTTCTTTGGTCAGTTCCTCTTCGCCCAATGTTGATTCTTCACTTTGAACTATGTCCTCCAGCTGTTCCCTTGAAGACTCTAGATCGCGATCGACTTGTGTATCAGATGAATGGGACACATCTGGACTGTTTCCATCCAGACTATCAGTGATTGGTTCATCCTGAGGAGAAGGAGTCAGCAGTTCTTGCGAGGAATCTTCAGGAGATAACGGCTCTGGAGCTTGTTTTTTCGGAGGAGTTTTGACCACCTCTTCTTCTTCTGCTTTGTGCTGCTGTCTATATCTGTGCTGATGGAGTCTCTCTCCGCTTCGGTGGTGTCTTGACGCCCCCGCTTTGGGCTGTTGGCCAGCTCTAGCTTCTGTATCTCCGCTCTCAGCCCGCCTGCGTTGTGCTTGCCCGGGAACGTGCCGCCTACGGTGACGCGGTGCAGCCCGGCTCGATCCAGACGGGTGCTGGTTGGCTTGATGGTGATAGTGTTGGTGGTGATGATGGTGGTGGCCTTGGCCTTCTGCATCCGGATTGTGAAGCTGGCATGGCCTCCATCTGGGTCGACCGCCTTCTAGAGGCGTCCCATTGGCCTGCTTGCTGCGATGAGGGGGAGGACCTCTGAGACCCGCCTCCTCTGGCTCCTCCCTATGGCTCATGGCTCCGCCCACTCACTGCTCATCGCCTGATTGACAGATAGAAATCAGAGGTAGTAAACGTCGAAAAAGACACCTTCAACATTTCTCACATTGTCTGTTCGCTAAAGTTTAGAAAGCGGTAATCAAAAAATAACAAGAACTAATAACGTCAGATAACTTTCTGAATAGCTATCAGCTGTTAAATTGAAGTACACAATTAAATTATACCAATTTAAATCAACCAATCACCAAGAAAGGCTTAATTTAGGGTAGGTAGCATTAGCAAATAAAACTGTAAATTTTTTTACTGGTAGTCCACTAAATGAAGAACTTTTGGGTATAATATGGCACGGTTTACTTTATTTTGCGATCATAAATGAACCGTAGTGTCCTGCATCCACCAGTAAACAAAAATTGGTGTGACAAACGAACAGATATAAATGTAACTACATTCTAAACAAGCTATGTGGCTCTCGGTGTAATGACGGAGTAACACATTGACGTGGTTTATGGCAGTGGCGCTGTCACAGATGGCCTCACTGTGGGCAGCCGTCATGCTGTATACTCCACCAGTCCTGGAGTTCAGCAGATTCATCTGTCAAACCTCCCATAAAACCCAAAGCCGGGGGATTTAACTCCCTGTTTATACAGAGATCTTCACTTTCACCATGCAACCTTTACGACCGAGAGCGTGCGTGCAGCGGCAGGTGCTTCCGCTCGCTTTCTGATGGCAAAACTACAATATACACTGATACAAAAAAAGTGTGAAAAATGTTTAATAATTCAAAATGTCAGCGGTAAATGTATTTTTATCATGCCTTTATCTTTATGAAATGACAAATCATTTAATATCAAATGAATAACGTTAACGTCAATAATATTACAAATCCTATCGCGGAGGGTACAGTAAAGTACAGTAGGTTTAATTTATGATGAGTTTCATGAAAAAACAAAAATGGAATGCAAATCCTGTTGTGGTTAAAAAAAAATAGCTGTGGCTTGAAAGTCACCATAATGGGGCAACTTTACATTTTTATACTTCATGTCTGTGCATATCTGATATCCTTAAAACAGGCCGAGCTAAGCTACCTCAACAATACAGGTAGTGATCGTTTTGATTAAAATGAATCAGACCTGGCCTTCTTCGAGAAGCACAGCTAATAAACGAACACAAAAATATAAAAGGATCGAGCAAATGCGCATGCAAAATAAAACACAATTTTTCACTGATTTCACTGTAAATGACAAGGTAGCCTGTATTTGTATACAGTAATTTAAATACACACAGTCTTGTTGCATGCATAGATATTCATCGTAAATTAAAGGGGTGTTATTTTTCCCAAATAGCAACATAACGTGTAATGTTCTGCCAAATCTATCACTGTGTTAAGAAAACAGGTACTATTGTGTCATTTTTACATCAGCATTACAAACATCCTCCCTCTTACTACCGGAGAAATCCTCTAAACGAGCGAACCGCATTGCTTTTACTGTACGGCTGTGTTTCTTGTCCGCTGCGGTGGTCACGTACAGGTGGACGCCGCCAACCATCTGGACGTCTCCGCGCCCCGGACATTAAAAACCGCTCACATTTCCAATTAAGCGCGCGGCATAACAACCGAACGCGATGCGGCGGCGCGATCCGGAAACTTTCCGCCGTTTATAAAAGTTAAAAGCGCGTTATTCGGTAAACGTTAACGGGCCTGCGCTGAGGCGGACGCGTCCCTCCCGGTCCCCGGTGAATCCGTCAGCAGGTGCAGCTCCTGAGAAACACGACACGGATAAAACGGCTGCTTACGGCAGGATCCCTCACACTCACCTGTCACGAACACGAGCGATGAAGAAGAGCTCTTCATCTTCGTCGGTCGTTCTTATCGACGCGCTGGGATTAAAGCGAACGGATCTCAGACCCCTCCTTCTTTACACGGTGACATCAGAGCGGATTATACGGCAGTAAATACCCTCCCTGCCCCCAAACCATCCCGCGACAAATCGCACCATCTGTCTTGTGCTTTTGAGTCAGTGACACTTCCTGTGCGCATATTAATACGTTCAGGGTTTATTCTGTCTATAAGAACTCTGATTTTAATCTTCAGTGTAAGGGATGTGCGTACCGCTCACCGCAAACTCTATTTAATCTCTACTATTTGGTCGGTCGCTTCGCTTTTATTTCAGTCGCGTCGCGCCGGGTAGCCCCGCCCACCGTGAAATCCTATTGGCCCACATTTGCGAATATGTAAAATACATTACCGTTTATGAATTGATCACAGAAAAAAAGTCAGTTTATGTGAAATGTCTGGTATACGTTAAACGAATATATTCAAAACGTTTTGAACAAATCTCAAAATATTAATTTTATGCGTCAAAATAAAGTATGCGTAAAATGATACATAGGCACACATTATGTATGTATGCATTTATGCCCATGTGTGCTATTCTGGGAAAGCCTATAAATAATGCCTAAATGTCAGAAAGCAGCAGTGCTGAGAGCCTTCGGGAACAGGCGCGTCCTTAAATCAATAAATGTTTGATAGAGTTTAAGGATTCACTTGTCCTTTCAGTACTGTAGCTGGATTTTATTCTATTTATGGTACGAAGTGTAAAGAAGATGGCAGGAATAAACAATACTGGATGAAATGGTGCTACTTTTACACATACAGGCCGCTCACGAAGCTTAATTGAGTTTTTCTGTCTATATAATAATAATAATAATAAGAAGAAGAATAAATAATAAGAATAAACATTGGTCTTCTGCATTTATTCCATACTTAGTGTTTGCCACACAAAGGCCCGTTGTATTTTGTGTATATATATATATATATATATATATATATATATATATATATATATATATATATATATATATATATATATATATATACATAAAGTTTCTCTCTCTCTCTCTCGCTCTCTCTCTCTCTCTCTCTCTCTCTCTCTCTCTATATATATATATATATATATATATATATATATATATATATATATATAGTTTCTCTCCAAATTCTAGACATTATTTCTTTTGCAGTTGATGTCTTTTCTTCTCCACCTGTTTTATATAATGTTTATGCAAAGGGAGGAACCTAATTTGAAACAAATGTCAGTTCTGAAATCGGCGATTGCGTATTCAGTTTAGTTCCTGGGACTGCCCTGGAGAACTTCTTCATGTGGTCAAGAATTCAGCCCTTCCCAATGAGTTCAGATAACACAACATCAGATAACACGACAACTCTGGCCCTGGTTCACATTCTACAGGCATTACATATTAATATCATCTTACCTACCAAACATTGTCCGCGGCACTGACCACATTGACTTCATACTGTAACCATTTATGATTTGGCACATAACATGCAACGGTGTGACTTCATCCCCCAGTTGATTAAGAAGGTGTCAGTAAACTTGTTGAAAAAGCTAGAGACATATCATGAAGGTTCTATAAGCTAAAACCGAGAAGAGTAGTAATGAAAATATTAAAAAATACACGGTTTCCACAAAAATAGTGACTGGATATATTATAACAGGCTTTATCACTTCTGATGTCAAAGTTGACAGAATATCTATGTCTCATGGGAACGTAAGTAAAATGCAGATGTTCTTACATCATCAACAAATGTTTCATAACCAGAACACACAGTTCTTGTTGGATCAGTGCCTGAATAAAACGAGAAGCAAAGATATTTTGGTACGGTACCATAGTGGAAGTACTTTACAGCCATCAGTTCAAGATGATACACAAATTTGAAGAGAGCATGAACATCTGCTCCATATGGATCTGATCTAAATATCCAGCTGTTGAAAGTGACATTGATGCTATGGATTAGTGTGTTTATGAGTGAAGCAGTCAGCTCTTCTGAGGTAAAGGAAGGTAACTTCTCAATCTGGTCAACATTACGGAAACCCTCTCCTAATTCCCTCCCTTCTTCTTCTCCAGCAGCCAGACAGAAGGATCACATCTGAGCTCCGGTTATACGCTGCCAGCTTAAAAGAAGGACGAGATGACAGAATGAAGTCTGGATCTCTAGTTCTTGTGCTAAACCAGGTCTAATTGGATTTATTGGTTGCAGGACGAGACGTGGATGAGAAGATGCTTCTTTTCTATCTTCTGAGCTTGATTGGTGAGGACTCATTGCAGTTAAGTTGCCTGTATAGATCACTGCACATGCATAAGAGTGTGTTTCTGCTCTTTTCTCTCAGTGAAAGCTAAAGCAGAGCTTCTGCCAGGCTCCTGCAGCTTTCAGGACAGCGTATGTGATTATACGTCTGACCCCGACTTTCTCAGCTGGACCCTCAACCCTTCTGGTGAGTTTCAGGAACCTTTCAAAAAATGCATTGCTTCATATGGTCACCATCAAATGAGTGAATGATCTTAATGTTTATGCACATATTTTGTAATGAACGTGTTTTTAATTTAATCTTAGCTATTTATTTTGTAAATAAATGCCAACTGTTTTGCATATAATCATTTATATAACACCAGTTCACAGTGACTCATGAACTATATTGCAAATCTTCTAAGGTAAAATATTCTTAAACAGGTTTGGAATGACTTGAGAGTGTGTAAATGATGACAGGGTTTTATTTTTGGCCTTTAAGGCAATGTTTAAGGTTTGTGTTAAGCTATGTTTCAAATACTTCATTAAGAATGGAGATTGGCACCATTTTTTAACTAATGTTATAAAGCCAAAAGTATAAACTGCATGCACTGAACGCCCAGAAAAATGAAGACATGGTGTTTACTGAGACCCACATCTGGAAGCCATGGCCTCGATATTTAGGGCATCTGGAGAGAGTGAAATAGTGCATTATTGGATGGGAGATTTGCTGTGTTTATACGTGGCACGAATCGCAAATGCACAAGTATACTGAATTATTTGCTTTCGATTGAACCTAAAGAGCACAGGAAATGAATAATAATGAATACAAATGCGTAGACAATACCATATGTGATGCGTGGTGAATTATATGCATCGGCAGACAAAAGAACAAATTCATTTTAGCACTCAGTTACGAAATAGCAGTTTGATGTGTCACTGCTAAAAATCTGCCTTCCCAGCTGCAGGCACAAACTCGTGCCATGAATGTTGTTTTCCTTCTGCTTTGCTCAGGACACTTCATCACGGTGGAAGAGCGAGTCCAGGAGGACCAGGGAAAGGCGGTTCTGTTGGGTCCAGATGTGCAGCAGCAGGACTGGAGCTGTTTGAGGATGGTCTATCAGGTCACAGGCAGCTCATCTCTGCAGGTGCAGAAGCGCACGGACGGAGAGAGCTTCGATCAGGTGCTCTGGACGACCCAAAGCCAGTCTGAGAGCTGGCTCATCGCCAGCATCGACCTGCAGAACTCCACCCAAACCTTCAAGGTGAGAACCGTCTGTGCAGTCTGGTTTCGCTGATGTGTGCAATATCGTCTTGTTTATCGTGTCACTCCAATCATGGGTTTGTTCTACATCTGTAGATTGTCATTGAAGGCAAACTAGGAGAAGAGGGCCACAGCAGCGTGTCCATCTTTGAGATCAAGATCTCTGATAAATACTGTATAGGTTAGTGCTTTGTTAACTCGGGCCAGTAAACCCAGAGCAGCTCAGCAGCCTTTCACTTTGTTTGTTTCTTTGTGACACTAATAAATTCATTCCAGATTCAGCCACATGAAAAGAACCACTCCTAAGTGTTTGGATGGCTATTCCTAGGAACTGTGTGCACATTCATGAGGGAAAGAAAATCTGTTAAATGAACCCAGATTCCTTTTATGTTCTTTAGGATTTTGACCAAATGTTGTTGGCCTTAAACGGTCTGTGGGCCTTTAAAAGTAGTTATTTACGTTTTCATCCAAACTAATGTATTTTTTTTCGATCATGTGACCTCAAAGAGTGTGACTTTGAAGAAGATCATCTGTGTGGCTACTCTAACGAGTGGAACAGATATATGAACTGGCACGTGGGAAGATCTGATGATACTGCTCTGAACCGTGGAGCAGGTTAGTCTGATCAGCACCTGCTTTGTGAAATAATCAAATATGATAGAATTTTTTTTAACATACATGTGTTTTATATATATATATATATATATATAGAGAGAGAGAGAGAGAGAGAGGGAGAGAGAGATTAATTTGAGTAAAAAAAAATTCGTTAGCAAGAAAGTGGCAACATTTTCACATAGCATTTTTAGATTATAATAGCATAAAAAAAATCTAATCCAGATGTATTATAAAAACAGATGGGTTTTTTTTCCAAAATGGAATAAATCCATTTTTTATTTATTTATTTTTTGTTTTGGTTTCTTCAAAATGCAATAAATTAATTGAATCATTATGAAGTTATTTTCATATTGAAACTATTTACAATACACACTGTAAGTTGATGCACATATGACAGCCTCTGAACTTGTTCAATACTAATCTTATATTCAGTCACTGGAGAAATAACACATTCAATCGGTCATCGCTCCTAAAATGACTTTCATTTCATTATGAATGCATGTTTTTTATTGTATAATATTATATGATGCAAAAATATTAAAAGGAAACATTGATATGCAGTCTTACGACGAATAAATATTTTTATATCAGTCAAATATGAGCCAACGCCCACTTCCATTTATACTGGCTGACATCCGGTTATGGTAAAAAAATTATTTTTTTAAAACCATGGCTGAACAGATACTGTCAGTGATGCCCTTTCATTGATTCACACAGGTCAGTACATGTATGTGAACTCTACTGACACTAAAAGCTTCCAGGAGGTGGCCAAGCTGGTGTCTCCGATGACCACAGAGCCCATGTCGGGCTGCTTGAGCTTCCAGTACTTGCAGTATCACGCCGGGGACCATCTGTTCACCCTCTTCAGCAGGGATAAGGCCGGACAGTATCAGGAGCTATGGAGAGCCGATCTTCTGGAGAACAACAACGTGAACTGGAGTCCAGATACCAGAGTCTGGATGCCTGTACAAGTGGACCTCAAAGCTCCATATCCAATAGAGGTAACGACGGATCACACACAAAAAAAATCAGATACCACCCTAAAAAGACACATAAAACTGTTCCTGAGGCTGAGTTTTACATACCGGCCAAACAGCCTGTTCCTGTTGAAGTGTGGAGTTTTGCCGGAGTGGGCTGCCAGCTGCTAAATACGGACCAGACCTGTCTGACTGTGTCTTCAAATCTGCAACACTAGGAGTCCAAAAAAAAGTGTGTTTGTTCTTTTATAGGTGCTTTACCTCAGGGCTGTCCACTCCTGGTCCTGGAGGGCCAATGTCAATGACCACATCTAAACCAAAGGTCTTCAGGATTGCAGGCATGCTGGGACGAGTTAAGCTAAACTCTGCAGGACATTGGCCCTCCAGGACCAGGACTGGACACCCCTGCCTTACCTGACGAACATCACAAGGGGAAAGAATGGGTTTTGATGAAAGCACTAAGCTAACACACCATGCTAATAATGTTTTGCAAGTGTTTATCTCGGTTAGGCGAATGTTAAGGGAACATTTCATTTTAGAATTTTGCGTATAGAGTGGAAACAATTGTTGAATCTTTACTGAATGTTCTGAAAGTCACATTTATAAAATGGTAGGTAAATGTCCATGAATGTTGCACAAATATTGTTTTTGTGCATCATTAAAGACCAGATAAAGTAAGATTATTAACAAACGGATAAATGAACGTTCTATTAACATTCTATTATTATTGTACGAATTATACTCAATATTCTTGACAAAGTTCTGATCGTTTTCTCTGCTTTCTGGGAAGATTTTAGTCTGCTGTTCTTGTATTGTCTGCTTGTTGCATCTAGATGTGAATGAAAGGCAGCTTCCATTTACTGTTTATATTTTGATGTCACTGATTGTGACATTTAATTTGATTTTCATTTTAGGTATATATACCTAATATACACAATAAACACACATGTTATGTAAACAAAAACTTTTATTTTGGATGTGATTAATCATGCTTAACTGTCTGAAAACACTATATATATAACGTACAATGTAAACTTTAACAAAATAATACTTTTTTAAAAAAACTGGCAATGTAATGCATTTCATTTTGATTACAAATAATTATAATTAGCCACACTACATGAAATTTATTTGTGTGTGTGTGTGTGTGTGTGTGTGTTACAAGTTGGTGTTTGAGGTGGCGTTCAACGGTCCACACGGAGGATACGTGACTCTGGATGAGATTTCCTTCTCTCTTGAGTTTTGTAATGCAGGCACAGGTATGTTTGAGCAGCTCAAGCCGTCTCGAAGCTAGTACCCAGTTCCCGCGTGATCAGTTAAAAATGTGTGTTTTCACAGAGCCAACGTTTGATCCATCTATTGCGAGCTGTGACTTTGAGTCAGGATATTGTCGGTACATCCAGTCACCTTCAGACAGTTCACTGTGGAGGAGAGTGTCTGTCAGACCCAACATCTACACCGCTGGAGACCATACGACGGGAGCAGGTACAGATGGCTTACAGTACAATACCATTCAAAAGTCTCGGGTCAGTAACGTTTTCTGAAGATACAGAAGTCTGGAATAATGATGCTGAAAATCCAGATTTGATCACAGACATAATAGATGATGTTACTGTTTTTACTGTGTTTGTATCAAATAAGAGCAGAAAAGACTTTAAAATGTTTAAAACTAATGGAGGTGTTCCGGGCATGTCCCACCGGGAGGAGGCCCCGGGGAAGACCTAAGACACGCTGGAGGGACTATGTCTCTCGGCTGGCCTGGGAGCACCTCGGTGTTCCCCCGGAAGAGCTGGAGGAAGTGTCTGGAGATAGGGAAGTCTGGGCGTCCCTGCTTAGACTGTTGCACCCGAGACCCGGCCCCAGATAAGCGGAAGAAGAAGAAGAAGAAGATGTTTAAAACTTTTACAGACCCCAAAGTTTTAAACAGTAGCGTGTATAATCACATAACTAAATTAGACACTTGTTGAAGCATGAAATGCTCAAAATTGTTTTCCCTTTCTGAACAGGATCCTTCTTGTTGGCAACCTCCCGCTTCGGTTTACAGTCTGGATACGTCAGCCGTTTGTCTGGCCCGCCGATGCCAGGCGATCAGAAATACTGCCTGAAGTTCTTCTACTCCCTGCGAGGCCTCAGTGGAACAGACCAAGTGTTGTCAGTGTATCTGCATTACGCCGACGGTACTAAACAAGAACAAATATGGACCCAGAATTATAAGATTAAAAATGTCTGGATTGCAGTTGAGCTGACCATTCAGAGTCAGAGGAATGCTCAGGTAAGATGATGTAAGCTTTATTATACGTCACTTACTGTTGCTTGATTGATGCAGAAGCAGGTGATATTAGGTGGAAAGACAAGTGGTGCATTGAAGCCCTCCTGGGAAGTTCATATTTACCTATTTACATTATAATTCTAACTATTACTGGCGTACCTTTGCTTACCAACAGCATGTGGCAAATCATGGTTTAACTTTAAGACACTATTGGCCATCTCAGTTTGAAAAGGAAATTTCACAGACTGTTTAAGACACATACGCTCAGATGACTTCCATTTATCTTACGTGCTTCTGGCCCTCTGCCCTCACATCTGCTAGCAAGGAACTGGTTTATAATTTTTATTACAATAAGATCCAGATTTAGAGAAATAAATGTTTATAAAAGTCAGGAAATATAATACGGTCTGAGAATCATTCACATCCACAGAACCATGCATGAGTTTTACTTTTTAAATATTACAGAAAACAACGCCTTTCTTTTCTGACCTTTTGTTAACGTGACATGGGAAAGTTAGCTTACTGATTTGTTATTTAGGCTTCTTTTTCTACTACTACTTATTTTTTAATTATTATAAGAGATTATAATAATTATTATATATATATATATATATATATATATATATATATATATATATATATATATATACATATACATACACATACACAAACAATGAATATAGTACATATACATATATTGTGCAAACAAAAACAGCACATATAGGTCTACTAATTGTGTTTTTTAATTCAGTTAGTCACTACTAATGAAGTCCCCTTGGCACAAAAAAAGCTGTTTGGAATTCACCCAACATGTTACAAAAATGCTAATCATGCTAGTAACATGCTAGCAACTTGTTAATCATATTAATATGCTAACATGCTATTTATGCTAGCAACTTGTTAGCAATATACAAAGGGCTGCCTTCATGAGGTGCCTTCCTGCAAAAATGCCTAGGCCTTCGGACGCAGCCCATGTTAAAAAAAAACATAAATATGCTAACATGTTAATCATAGGGAAAAAAACATGCTAATCATGCAAAAACATGCTAGCATCATATTAGCAAAATGGTAATCATGCTAACAACCTGTTAAGTCATATCTGCAGTATCATGCTATTAATATGCTAGCAATCTATCTTTCAAACAGCTGTTTTAAACATTCAGGATAGGCTTTCTGACTTTAAAGTTTGCTCACAAATGTTACTCATCATGTTCATCTTAAGTTTGTGATTTTTCTCCATCTGGGCAATGAAGGTGGTTTTCCTCAGCACATGCAAAAATATTTGGAGTTGTGGCTCTGTGGGGCTCGACGACATTAAAGTCACTCTTGGTGATTGTGCACTGTTAGGTAAACACTCTTCATTTAATACAGAACTCTGTGAGTTTGAATCTCCATAATCAATCTTATAGTGGGTTGTTTACTACAAGCAGAATAAGCTCTCTCTGTTACAGCATCCTCTGTGTCCTCTCCGTCTCACTGTGACTTTGAGGCTGGTCTGTGTGGGTTCAGTCAGGATAAGGAAGCAGACTCAGGAGACTGGATGCTGGCCAGAGGACCCACACCCACATCCTACACAGGACCCAGAGGAGACCATACCACCGGAGTGGGTGAGCTGCAACCCTTCATCACCCCTGACTTGTGTTATTAACTTCTCTTTGTGAATAATGTAACATTTGCGAGCAGAACGACTGATTACCACAAGATTAAAAATTATGTTACAATAGTAGTCTATGGGCCACAACGTTCCAAAGTATAAGTAGCCTATACTTATATACATCTTCATTTAAAAAACACAAAAAACATTATTTTGCTTAAATCATCATTTTGGCTGGGAGTACTTTTCTATCCGGATTAATCGCTGTGTTATGCTCCATGTAAACAGTACTTTGCGGATAGTTATATAACATTTTGGTATCTTCACATGCATCATGTGAGAGTTTCCAGGCGTACCAGCTTTAGCCTTGCGGCGAGGTACACTTTAGCATTCATTTGAAAATGAACCATTGTTTTATTATTATGTAAAACTGTAGTAACCTTTTTACTCCTATGTTACTATTTGTATAAACACAGTTTTACTAAAAACAGCGAAACCATGGTTAGTTTGGGGTTAACATGGTTTAACTATAGCAACCGTGGTTAATTTTCGTAAAGGTTTGATTGTAGTTATATGTTTAGTACTGAGTACTATTAACTAACAACATGGGATTTGAATTTGTTTCAGGGTTATAGTTGCGTGTAATTATGTATACATTTCTGGTAAAACTACAGTAAGTACATGCAAAAAAGTGTTACCAGATATACTTAAATCCACCCAATGTAATGTTTTTGCATGCATGTGCATTGCAACTAAATAAACGTATTATAGTATTGATTCATATTAAATGCAGTTATCGGAAATTCTGAAAACTCACTTAAGTACGTCTTAAGTATATCTTTATACGTGACTTCAAAATTACACAGGCCATCTTTAAAGTAAGGTTAAAGTATATTAACAAGCATGGTAAACAAATTCTATACAGAAACACGTATCTCTGCTTTTAGGTCATTATTTGCACATTGAGGCGTCAGTGATGCTTCCCGGTCACAAAGCGAGCCTCCTCTCCAGCTCTTTGCGCGGCTCTAGAGAAACGCAGTGCTTGCAGTTCTACTACCACATGTACGGCTCAGGGATCGGACAGCTGAGCGTTTACCTCCGAACCGGACAAGAGAACCGGGACACACTCCTGTGGACGAGCCACGGAGAGCAGGGCATCTCCTGGCTCCGAGCGTCAGTCAACTATCAATACAACCAACAGCATCAGGTCAGTTAACAACCTTCACTCGAAAACATTCATTCAGCGTCATTTTCATTAACATATTACATTTATTTCTCCAGATTGTGTTTGAAGCCACTAGAGGAGCATCAGTAAGGAGCGATATTGCAATCGATGATGTTGTTTTTGAAAGAGGACCATGCAGAGGTATCCATGATAAGCTGATTATCATATGTTATTCACGTTACCATGAGCAACTTTACATACCGTTTGTCCTGTTGTCCAAACAGAATTTGCTGATGACCACATCCCTCATCTGCGCCTGTCTGGATATAATAATAATATCCAGTCAATGCATTTTAAATAGAAAAGACAGGGAAAACCGAAACCATGTGACCATACAGCTGGAGAGCAGTGATCTGTGAGGATGAAAGCGAAGGAGATGACTGCACCGTGAGCAGAAAAATTATCACCTAAAAAAGTTCCTTGTGTATTTGACTTCTGAGCACCTGGTTCATTCCTGGTACAGTTTCTCATGTGTGTATCATATGTTTTAATATATTGAATACTGTACATGGTCAAAGATGCAAACCATACTAGGTCACCTTAGAAAGCCTCTACACGAAGGTCTTATTGCTTTCACTTGTACTTGGTGATTTTTTTTTTTTTGGTCAAATAAAACTGAATATTGCAGAGACTTCTATTTTATAATAGCTTTTTTTACTTTAAAATCTTTAGTCCTTAATTATATGTAATGGTGTTTGATATGCCGAGTCTTTAGGTGTACCTTTAAATGTAACAAGCATTTCTGATTATCCTATTCTTTTAGGATAGTGACTGACTGTACGTTAGCTTGATTATTACACAACTACCAACGAAATAAATACAGTAAATGGAGGTGAAATACTGGTGTGTGTTGAAGTTATTTTATTATGTGAGAAGAGTGCAAAGTGATGTGAGACAAACCAACACAAAACATTTAAAATTAACTGAGAAAACATTAAATAGGCTGCATATACAGTGGGTACGGAAAGTATTCAGACCCCCTTAATTAAATTTTTCACTGTTATATTGCAGCCATTCACTAAAATCATTTAAATGTTTTTTTTCCCCTCAATGTAAACACAGCACCCCATATTGACAGAAAAACACAGAATTGTTGACATTTTTGCAGATTTATAAAAAAAGAAAAACTGAAATATCACATGGTCCTAAGTATACAGACCCTTTACTCAGTTTTTAGTAGAAGCACGCTTTTGATCGAGTCTTTTTGGAAAAGATGCAAGTTTTTCACACCTGGATTTGGGGATCCTCTGCCATCCCTCCTTGCAAATCCTCTCCAGTTCCGTCAGGTTGGATGGTAAACCCTGGTGGACAGCTATTTTCAGGTCTCTCCAGAGATGCTTTATTGGGTTTAAGTCAGGGCTCTTGCTGAAGCCGTTGTGAAGCCACTCCTTCATTATTTTAGCGGTGTGCTTAGGGTCATTGTCTTGTTGGAAGGTGAACCTTCGGCCCAGTCTGAGGTCATGAGCACCCTGGAGAAGGTTTTCATCCAAGACATCCCTGTGCTTGGCAGCATTCATCTTTCACTCAATTGCAAGCAGTCGTTGTGTCCCTGCAGCTGAAAAACACCCCAACAGCATGATGCTGCCACCACCATGCTTCACTGTTGGGACTGTATTGGACAGGCGATAATCAGTGCCTGGTTTTCTCCACTCATATCGCTTAGAATGAAGAACTTTTGCAGGCTTTCATGTGTCTTGCACTGAGGAGAGGCTTCTGTCAGGCCACTCTGTCATAAAACCCCAACCGGTGGAGGGCTGCATTAATGGTTGACTTTCTACAACTTTCTCCCATCTCCCGACTGCATCTCTGGAGCTCAGCCACTGTGATCTTTTAGGTTCTTCTTTACCTCTGTTACCAAGGTTCTTCTCCCCCAATAGTTAAGTTTGGCCAGACAGCCAGCTCTAGGAAGGGTTCTGGTCACCCCAAACGTCTTCCATGTAAGGATTATGGAGGTCACTGTGCCCTAAGTGCAGCAAAAAAAAAAATGTAACCATGGTAAGAGCTGTGCCTTGCCACGAATCTGTCTCTGAGCTCTTCAGGCAGTTCATTTGACCTCATGATTCTCATTTGGTCTAACATGCACTGTGACCTTATATAGAAAGGTGTGTGGCTTTCCTAATCAAGTCCAATCAGTATAATCAAACACAGTTGCAATACTTAGGACCATGTGTCTTTTTTAAAAAAATCAGCAAAAATGTCAACAATTCCGTGTTTTTTTTCTGTGCCAATATGGGGTGCTGTGTGTACATTAATGAAGAAAAATTACTTAAATGATTTTAGCAAATGGCTGCAATATAAGAAAGAGTGAATACTTTCCGTACCCACTGTATGGCGTATTACCTACCAAAATGGTATATATGATATACAAGTTGAATAGGGTAAAAAGTTTTCTTTTACATTTAAAAATGTATACTAGTGGTATGTTAGTATGTTAACTGTAGAATATCACAGGGTCATTCTCTACAGCCATCTAGTGCTTGTGTGTAGTAAGCGCACAAATAAATCCCCCCTAACGTACAACGTGAAATCCCCGGATATGGCAACCCTGGAAAGTGTCACGTGACATTTGCCGGCCAATCACATGGCGACTTATCCACAACACAGGCGCGAAACGAAAGTGCTGTGGACGCTGCTGTGGCGCGTCAACCGGCGGTAACGGGAGGAGAAATGGAGCTGCCCCCGAAGAAAAAACGAATAAGCCACGAATTAACCAACTCACGGCCCTCCAGCCGCGAAGCTGCACCGTCCAGCAGCAATAATGGCCAAGCGGGAGGTTTCGTGGAGGGCTCTATCCTCCGCATTACCATGCGTAACTTCCTGTGAGAAATTCACTCCTCACATGCTTCTGTTTCACTTTTATAACATGTTTTTGCACTTTCATGTCGGGTGTGTTCGAATTAAATGAATGAAGTGTATGTGTTATTCCGTTCATCTCTGTTGTTAGCACATACGATCACTCCGAAGTTTTTCCCGGACCCAAACTGAACATGATCGTGGGAGCCAACGGCACGGGAAAGTCCAGTATAGTGTGTGCCATCTGCCTGGGCCTGGCCGGAAAAACAGCAGTCCTGGGTCGAGGAGACAAGGCGAGTCACTCCTACCTGATACACCACTCGTGTTAGGTTACACACTGTTTGATTGTATTGTAGATTAAGTATCATTTCTGCTCATTTCACACCAGACACCTGCTCTCCATCCATTTCTACACACCATACCAAGGCTTTTAAAAGTACCAAAAATTTACAGTATTAATTACAAATACGGATTATGTCTTTGTGAATGTGGTTTTTGCATTTGCAGCTGGTTTTGAAGCAGTTCTGTAAGCATGCAAACAAAGTGTTCAAGCTGGTGAATCTGGTAACTTTCACATGACTAGAAAGGATATATATATATATATATATATATATATATATATATATATATATATATATATATATGGGAGAGAGAAAGCACAGGATTTGTGTGTCTAACGCATACTGATAAGTTTATCCTAAAATGTTTATTCGAAAATATACCTAAAAAGTAGTTAAAGGAGGCACAGGATCATTTAGAGTTAAAATATAAATCAAATAATGCACATTTTAAGGAATTGGCGTAATATTATTATTATTTTTTTGTTTGCAATAAAGCATTTACCTTCAGCAATACTTAAATTATTATCTTAAATGATAAAAAAACAACTCCTTAACTTAAAATAAAGACGACTGTTGATGTTCCAATTGATATGATATGATATGATATGATAATACAATACATCGCATAGGACATATGCCTATATGTATTCACTTTGCTGTACAGGCATTAAAATACAACCTCTAGAAAGTGAAATGGAAAACAAATACACCTTGTGTGAAACATGCATACATGCACATCACTAATGAAGAGATGATCAAAATATCAAAAAGTTAACTCGGCTTCCTTTCTGTTTTTTTTTCCCCTGAATCATTCATAATCAGTTCTTCTGCCAGTGCGCTGTGGCAAGCTTTATGTGTGTGGATGAGCAGTAATTATAATAATTTCAGTGGTTTAATTAATGCACATGCAATTAGTCGACTAATGCTTAAAATGAATGACCAGAAAAATCCTTAGTCCAGAACAGCCCTAGAATTATTTAGGGCTATTTACATTTTAACAAAATTCAAATAAAAAAAAAAGGAAAATTTATAAGTGAAGATAATATTAATACAAATAATAGATCAGTCATGCTAAAACAATATTTATTGACGTTCACTGTCAATAATAAATAAACCAGATATTTTTCTGTTTCTAGGTTGGTCTGTATGTAAAGCGAGGATGCAGTAAGGGTTCAGTTGAAATTGAGCTGTAAGTGTTTATTTATACATATTTATGTACAATATTTCCTTGTAAAGACTTGTAGAGAAAAGAAAGAGTTGCTCGGTTCATCTCCGCTTTTATTTTTTGTCCAGATACAGAGCGAGTGGCAACTTGACAATCACCAGAGAGATCCAGTTTGAGACCAACCAGTCGACGTGGATGCTCAATAAGAAACACGCCAGTCAGAAGGCTGTGGAGGAGGCTGTGAAAGAGCTGCACATTCAGGTCGGGAACCTGTGTCAGTTCCTACCACAGGTGAGCGCTGCTATTACCCGAAACACACACACACACACACACACTCTCACACTCACTCTATAAGTGATCTGACTTGCGCTTAAAATTGAACTGGAGGTTAAGTGCTGGTCGTCCAGCCAGAGGAGATCTAGCCCCCAACTGAGCCTGGTTTCTCCCAAGGCTTTTTTTTTTCCATGCCGCTGGCTTGCTTAGTTGGGGACACTTTTCTAAGACACTTAATTTTTTAATTATAGATTACACAAGTTTATTACTGCGCAAGACTGTTGGACAATAACATATGAAGTTTTGAAGAACTACACAAGAACTAATAGTTTCTTTTGTATTGTGTTGCAGGAGAAGGTCGGTGAGTTTGCCAAGATGAGTAAGATCGAGCTTCTCGAAGCCACTGAGAAATCTGTGGGCCCTCCAGAAATGTACAAGTTTCACTGCGAACTCAAGTCGTTTCGCACCAAAGAGAGTGAACTAGAGGTGAAAGACTTTTTTTGGTGTTGAAATACATCTCAAGGCTGTCATGGGGTTTGATTTTACTCAGTCCTGGTTGGGGTGTTTTTCACAGAAAATGTGTAACGAGAAAGCCAACTTCCTAGAGAAGGCCAAAAAGAGTATTGAGAGAAGCAAAGTGGACGTGGAGCGCTACTACATGAAGAAGAGACACTTGGACAGGATTCAGATGCTAGAGAAGAAGAAGCCCTGGGTGGTGAGTGCCAATCTTAGTACATTAAACTTTCCCAAAACCAATTTGTTGCAAGCTTCCTGAGAGGAATTAGTCTTTATTATAAGGTGACCACCATTGATGGACAAATGGTGGTCTCATTGTCCATCAATGATTACTCTCATTGTTATCATAACATTGTTGTCATTATATCAGAAACAGTTGACTGTTAATCACTGACAAATAAATGTTAAGGTTGTTGACAATGTTTCCTCTAGGGTTTATTTTAGGTTGCAGGACCACTTCCCCTCCCCACCCAAGAACCACATGCACTCAGAATTGAATTTAACCGACAATCAACAGCATAAACTAAAACAACATCCTTTTTTACCATTGTAATGGCATCTTTTTAATTTAATTAGAAGTGTATCATATAAGACAAATGTAAAAAATGTATTTATAAGCTTTTTAAAATTTCTAATTCGAAATAATAAGAAAACAAAATCGTGAAAGTACCTGTAAAATTGTCTAAGTAGTAATGCACCAAAATGAAAATTCGAATAAAATGAAAAGCTGAAGAAAATGAAACCCTTTGTTAGACTTTAGTTCCTGGTTTTGTGTTCCCCGTGCCCATATGTGGATTTCCTGTTCCTGCCCCTAATTGAGTTCATTTGATTCCAGGTGTGTCTCCTTAGTTCCTCCCAACTCCCTCGTTACCCTGTGCGCTTCTATGCCCTGTGATTTGAGTTGTGTTTGTCGGCTGTTAAATATCCTCCTGTTCCTGAGTTTGTGCCGCTGATGTTAAAGACCGTTGAGGTTTAAGCGTTCAGTCTTTTAAAACTTTAGAAGCCAGTGCTTGTAATGATTTCTACATCTTTCTCTGACTCTTTTAAATGCTTCCACGCTGCTGACGTGTTTGCTCCATTAGTGTGTTCCTCTGTTTGATAGCATCATTGTTTGGTGCAATTTATTTGGTCTTTTCACTTCTGTGTCGAACACCAAAAAAAATGCTGTTTTCGGCCAAACCGTTTCGGTGCTGCACCGAAAGGCCACTGTGTTTTTTTTTTTTTCCCACCTATGTAATAAATGACTTGCCCCTCGGGGCATCCAGATGAAATGCAAAACAAATGTTCTCATGCTATTTTGTGTTAGCCTAATATTTATAAATGCAATCATAGTTCAGGCACAGATCAATCTTTGTCCTTTAAAAAATGAACAACTCAGTTGACTGCATACGTTTTTTTTTTTTCAGCATATTGGATGGATTTCAAGAATTCTCTGTTTTCCATTTTAGGAGTATGAAACGGCTCGTAAAGAGCTTGAGGGGGTGAAGAAAGAGAGAGAGGAAATGAAAAAGAGGCTGAAGTCGCTAAAAGAAGCTCAGGAGCCGCTGGTCAGAAAGATCCGCTCGGTGGAGAGTCAGCTGCAGCCCATCGAGCAGCAGATGAAGGAGCTGGTCAGCACAAATCCCAAATCTGATTGCCAAGAATCTCTTTTATTATAGAAATATAATGCCACTGTGTTTTTCCCACCAATTTCTCAGACTGCCCGTATCAGAGAAGCGTTGCAGAAATGTAAGCAGAAGCATGATCAGCTTGAATATAGGAATAAAGAGGTTAGTTCTAAAAAAAATAAAAAAACAAACTATTAAAGACCGTATTGAAACACTAGCTGATTGGTCTGCTTCTGTCATACGCTAGGTCGATGACATCAGACAAGACCTGAGTCTGAAGCAGACGGAGGAGGCGGACCGGCAGAAGCGGATCGGACACACTCAGCTGATGATCAAAGACCTGCAGAAGGAGCTTCAGAACATGGGCGCTATGGAGGACGTCACGCCTCAGATTGAGGCGGTTAACACAGAGCTGAGGAAAATCCAGGAGGAAAAAGCCAAACTGGAGAGCGAGATGCTGGATCTGCGCAGAGATAAAGATGAAGCCACTGGAGAATTAAACCGTAATGTTTAAGATGATTTTAGTTGCAGAGTAAACATGCAAATGTTGTATGAGAAGCATTTATTGGCTGTTGTGAAGAAATCACCCTGTTTTAGATATTTATATTGGTAATTCACCATGCTGAAAGGTAATTGCAAATGGAGTCTGATATTTTTGCATATTAAAGAAATAAATACAACTTCATGTAATGTCAGTCGTAACACTCCCTCCATAAAAATGTTGTCAGGTTGAATTTCTGCGTCTATTTTGATAAGAAAGGATGATGAAAAAAACATGGCATATGCAAAACCTGCAAAATGCAAAAGCATATGAAAATGTTGGACTGTGTGTGCAGTGACCTTAGGTCTTGCACTCGTGTTTATTTTTTGGTTTGATTTTCTGAAGGTTTGCGGAACCGTCTGAGGAGTCTGGAGGACATGATGAAGGTGAAAGAGGATAAACTGCGCACCCGTTTTCGTGACACTTACACCGCCCTTATGTGGCTGAGGAGTAACCGTGAACGTTTTGAAGGCAACGTCTACGAGCCCATGATGCTGGTGGTGAGAACACAGCCGCTTGTTCAGTTGCTGTTTTTTGGAGATGGGTTAAGTAAATCAGTTCTCGTTTTGTTTTTTTGCCAGATAAATGTCCGTGATGCTCGACACGCAAAATACATCGAGAGTCACATTCCTCTTAATGATTTGAGAGCCTTCGTCTTTCAGAGACAGGAGGACATGGAGAAGTTCATGACTGAGGTGAGTTTGAACAGCGTGTGAAAACAAACAGCCAACCCACTGTCGAGCTATTTGTAGCTGTACAAAACAGTTAGTTTTTTTTTTTGCTTGATTTTGAAAATTGCTGTGTCTTAGCATGTTATTTAAATATATTATCTTAATTATGAACACTGGTTTGTAATGCAAGCAGTTTTACTGTGTACTGCACGCCGTTATTCTGTTTGTCATTTACCAATAGCGTCTAACGAACCTGAAGCCTCAGGCTTATTACATTGAAAAAAAGGCGGATGTAATGGTAAAAATACACCCAAATTTTTTTTATAATCCCTATAAATCATAAACAGTCTCTGAACATGCAATCACAGATTTACAGAAAAAGTCCCTCTATTTGTGATCTATTGGCCGTTTGTGGCCCTGATCGAGAAGCAGCATTCCCATCACTGCTTTCCTGCTGCAGCTGCTTGTCAGCAAAAAATAGACATTAGAGGTGTTTTGAGACGCGCCAATGAAGAGTTTTGTCCAGCTCATAACAAGTGAGAAATTTGTGAAAACATTAACATGCAGTCAGATGACTGACTTTGAAACCGGTTTGAACGTGTTAGGCTGAACATTGCCAGTTTCAGATTTTTTCAGTGCGTTAGATTGTCGTGTTTTGTTGCTTGAAGCTCTGCCCTCTTTTGAAAGTGGGTTGGAAGCACTAGCTCATTTCCATTTAAAGGGACAAACAAAAACTGTGTTTTGGCGCATACTCTTAACACCATGTCCTAACTACATGCAACGCTATGCAGAAACGAGATAAAATGTGTATTTTCCATGTTAATCTGAATTTCTAGGCTGGAACATGCAAACTATGACAATAGTCTCAGGTGATCATGTGTTTATTTAAAGTTAAACGTGTCCATTTTAAGTTTAAATAGAATTTTCTGTGACTTTACAGCCATACTTGAAAGCAACAACAGATTTTACTCCAGAGCATGAAAATAAATGGAAATAAAGTAAGCTCTTTGTGATAACGCCATAACAGATATTATCCATCAGTCAGTATGTACATTTAACAATGTTATTAAGTTTTAATATTTATGAATTAAATAAATCTGCATTTAATAAGAAATTGGTCACTCTCGTCATTATACATCCCTGTCATTATACTGTACAGTGCTTTGATGCAACCTGTTGATAAAAGCGCTATATAAATAAAAATGATTGATTGATTGATTGATGAATTAGATTAGAAACGTATCCGTTTTGATGTGAGTGGAGAGCGCGTCCAGATGGAGCCCCGCCCACACATGCATCCGATTGGCTGTGAAATTTGATTGATTCTATTGCGTCACGTGTAGTTAGGACACGGTTTAAAAGAGTACCTTTTAATCATGCAGCGTGTAACACAGCTGTAAATTAATAGATCTGGAAAAACCCTTTTTTGCATTGGTCTAAATAAAAATGCTAATTCATTCTTTGCCACTAGGTGTTGCTTTTGAAGCAGCTTTTTCCCTGTAATACAATACACACAGCAGTGCTGCACTCGAAAAAGCTGCTTTATCAGGAATTACAGGCATGCTAAAATGAAAATGATACCAGTCAATTAAACACTGTGAATTAGCTGAATCACACAAAGGAGGGTTCGATGAATCATTGAGCGAATCGTTTGGGTAAATATAAATACATATTCTAAAAAAATGCAAGTAGTTTTGACCATGCATGCATGTCAACCCATTGTTGAGGACTCCCAAAACCAAAATATGAACCTTTCATAACCCATAATAGGGGCACTTAAACACACTCTGGGGACATCTCAGACTTATTTTATTACTGTATTACAAAAAGGAGCGGCAGAGGTCAGACAGCAGTTGGTCAGTAAATGGATTGGTCAATAATATATGAACAATTTTGACATTTTCTATGCATCTATGAAACAATTGTCCTGTCTATATTTGTATGTGGTTTTATATTTAATGTGTGTTATTTTCTTAAAATAAACAAAGCACAAATAAAAGAATAAAACGCATTTCTAAATGTTTTTTTTTTTAGGTGCGAGACACACAGAGGCTGCGAGTTAACACCGTCATCGCTCCAGCGGAGTCCTGCTCTAGTCGACCACCATCAAGACCACTCGAGAGTCTAAGGTAACTCCCTCTACTTGACCACTACTAAGACATCTTTTTCAGTACATCTATTCAATTGTTTTTGTTTCTCTTTGTCAGGCCTTACGGCTTCTTCTCGTATTTGCGTGAGCTGTTCGATGCTCCTGACGAGGTCATGAGTTACTTATGCTATCAGTACAAAGTCAATGATGTGCCTGTAGGAACAGAGAAGACCAAGAACATGATCGAGATGGTAGGTCCTCCATCACTGAGCTAGGAAGTATTAATAGACATCAAGTAGTACAATTTAAATCTATGGAATCAGTTAATCCAGACAAAAAAAAAATTACTTAATATATTTATATATTATGTTATATATTATATTTTCTAGCAAAAAAAACCACACACATTTTATAGGGCCCTGTTATTGATAACCATTTAATAAGTTAATGACGCATTTAAAATTTTAATATTTCGGTTGATATTTTCTTATTAAAATTGAATTATTCCCTTAAAAGGGAAAACATCGAAGATGCGAAAAAACAATGCTGAATTTGGTCAGAAGAAATAAAGTAGATTTCATAGGGCCTTACAATCTTGTTACTCATGTTTCTCTGTGCAGGTGATTAGAGAGCTTCAGATGAGGATGATCTACACAGCGGAGGAGAAGTACACTGTGAAGAAGTCCAACTACTCTAGTAACGTGGTGTCCAGTAACTCGGCCCTGCGACCCTCGCAGTTCCTCACAACGACCATCGATGCAGACGAGAAACGCCAGCTGGAGGAGCAGCTGAGGGTGAGGGACGCCCGTCTGACACACTCACCACTGACTTAGGATGTAAATATCGCAGCGTATTGGCATATAATAATTTGATTTAGTAGACGAACCGTAGGTGTTTAAACCACTTAATACAAAGAAATCACCCTTCAAACCAAATCAGAGACAATAAATGAGTCTCATGTGTCCTCACAATGTATCTGTGTTTCAGCTCAAAATACCAGATAATTTATTATTATATCATTCTAAAAATGCATATTTATAATGGAAGCAGTTTTCGTCTCTCTTAATGCAAATGAGCTGCTGCTTCCCGCCCCTGTTACAGCTCGTACCTCAGATGGCCTGCTACAAATCATCTGTTTGGTTTTGATTATTATGTTTATTGTGCTAAAATTAAAACCATAATAGTTTAAACCTCTCATATGGTTTCTGTGCACGCTCAGAAAGTAGCTGTCTTTCATGTCTTTTTGCGCAAGTTACGCAATACACAAGTTTATGTTAAAGACACACAAGTTACAAAAACTTGTCAGTTATGTCTGTGAAGATATAAACATGCCATTTCATAACTTTTTATTAGATCTGTGTGGCAGCAGCATAATATACAATAAATAAATCAATAAATCCGCTGCTCTAGTCTCCTGTGAGGCTGGGAAACTGAAGTGTTTTTTTTCTCAAAAGTCTGATTCTCATGTCACCTTTTAAGCTGTATTTTTTTTAGTTTGGCTATAAAAAATAAAAAAAATTGTAAAAGGAGATCAACTGAATGGGTGTAATGACCTGAGATTTGACGTGTCGCTCGCAGGCGGCAGAGAGGCAGGTGCAGATCATTGATCAGAGGATGGCAGCCATTCGTGAGCAGCAAGCTAAACTGGACCGCCGTGATAATGATCTGCGTGCTAACAAAAAGAAACTGTCTGATATGAAAGGCAAGAAGAGACAACTGGAGCAGAAAATCAGCACAAAGCAGGACAGGTACCTTCCCGAGAAAACCAGCTGTGTGCAGCTTTGTTGTGATTTTTGTTTTCCTT
>NC_056708.1:1966852-2011852 GCF_018831695.1 Puntigrus tetrazona
GCAAAGATAAAGGCTGTGTTTTACTCTGCTTTAAAGCATTCTAGGAGTATGTGATGAATCCAAGCAGAGGTATATTAAACCTGCCTTTCAATAGGGATAAATGACTGCTTGCTGTATACAGTTTGGAAGACGTAAAATATAGTGTGTGCATCCAGAATAAAACGTCCCTCACATGACTCTAGGGGGTAAATATAGACCCCTTGTAGTGAATCCATTCGTTTTAGTAAGATAAATAACCATGTTTCAAATGTAACGCACGTCTCATGTTTGAAATATGGTTATTTTTCTTTCAAAAACTCATAGATTTGCTTTATTCGCCCCCCCGGAGCTGTGTGAGGAATGTTTTATTAGAGATACAAGCACTTTATTTAACCTCTTCTGAAGTGTCACAGCAAACCACCACTTACTTCCATTCAAAGGTTTGGAAGGGCCTAGACAAGTTTTTAATACGACTCGGATTAGAAAGTCACATACACCTAGGATGCGTCGAAGGGGAGTAAAACACAACCTAATTTGCATTTTCGGGTGAACTAACTGATTTTAATTGGTTTTATTGTTTTAAAAAACATCCTCTCATCTAAAGAACCGCAAAAAAACCCCACAATTTAAAGCCCCGCGAGACTGGTGTTGTGTAAATGTGTTCCAGGAGGAGTATGAGAAGTACGGCATCCGCATCCGGGTGAAGTTTCGCAGCAGCACGCAGCTACACGAGCTGACGCCTCACCATCAGAGCGGAGGAGAGCGCAGCGTGTCCACCATGCTGTACCTCATGGCCCTCCAGGAGCTCAACCGCTGCCCCTTCAGAGTGGTGGACGAGATCAACCAGGTCAACACACACGCCAAAGTGGTCTTCCTCACATGTGCACTGACATGTTTGGTCAAAGACTTACGTTCATGAAAACTAAAACAAAACAAAATCATAATCGAGACTAATTGTACTTCAGCTAGTATTTCTCATTTTGATTTAGTTTAACTTGATGTGATAAAATAACAAACTAAAAAAATCTAAATGACTGCACAGACACAAAAAATAACAACTAATTAATAAAACTAAATTACTAAATCTCAACAGAAATGAGTGCAAAATATAAAAAAATAACACTGGTCTCAGCTTGTCCAGTTAAACTAAAACTACCAAAATACTAAAAATAGAAAAAACTAAAATACTTTTTCATTGAAATGTGTATCGATATTAATTAGAATTTCTTGAAGCTGGAAAAAAAGAATATAAATAAATATAAATCACATTTAAAAATAAACAAATATTCTCTGTTAATGGGTAACTAATGGATGATGATTATGCTAATGTATGTAATGTCACACATTTATATTGACACAATATATAAAAACCTGCAGGGGCATTTATTTTCAATAAAAATAATCGAAAAGGTTAAAGATAACTTAAAACGAAAATATAATAGCCTATATTAACTAATGTTATGACTAATATGTTAAATGTAAAATTAAAGTAATTATATTTCGGGGCTGTTGATCGCTTGGTGCGCAATTATTTTCAGAGAAACACAGAAAACATAGTTCCTGAATGATTTAAATTAATTGCTGGACTTGTGGAAGTAGATAATTAATTGTACATAAACATGTTATGAAAAGAGTTTGATTTCAGTAGATACAGGCTAGTTAGTAATAGTTGAGTAGTTTCCTGAGGGTGTTTGACTGATGTGTGTGTGTGTGTGTTGTTCAGGGCATGGATCCTGTCAATGAGAGACGGGTGTTTGACATCGTTCTGCGGTCGGCGTGCGGAGTGAACACATCTCAGTATTTCTTCATCACTCCTAAGGTAGGTTTGCTGCCTGACATTGTGTGTGACGTGTTTGCTGGTATGAGAGCGTCACTGAGTGTGTGTGTGTGTGTGTGTGTAGCTCCTACAGAACCTGATGTACGCAGAACAGATGACCATCCTCTGTGTGCACAACGGACCCTACATGCTGCCGCCAAACAAATGGAGTGAGAAAGCCTTCATCAGTCGAGCTAAACTGATGTCAAGAACCTGAACTACATGTTGAGCTGTAGATCCAGGTCAGGTGAGGTCAAGTGCCTTCATGTCAGACATGTATAAAAAAAAAAGTTACCAGTTCTGATTAAATATTTTTTGTAATGAATTGTAAGCTTTAAAATATTTATCACTCCACTTGTGTGGTTGCACATTACATTGAATCATTTGTTAATTCAGAACAGAAACTATTGTGCAAATGTCAGTACGGTTCTGTAAAATAAACATTGTCTTTAGAAGTATCCTTCATATTGCATAAAACCTTGTAAGATAAGCACTTATATTAAGCTGCTGGTTTTACATCTGGCACTTTGTAACTTCTTACAATTAATTTTAATACTTTATAATTCCTTATTTGTAAACCTGCTACAGTCCTACCATCATAGAAAATGTGTGTTGGCTTTATTTTTAAATTAAAGCAGTCACTAGTATATCAGGTTGCCAAATACCCATAGATTAATGGTAAAGATTTAGAATTCTAATGTAATTTAGGTAGTTGGTGTGGTAAACATCTGGCAACCTTGTGACACTGCCAATACACTTGAGTGAATTATTTCTGTAAGAATTGAAAGCCTAATCGTAGCCTCAAAACAAACACCATAAACAGCACAGTACACGTTTTAATGATATCTCTGTACATAATTTTATTTACATGATACAATTTTGCAGTAATGTTGGGTAACAAGATTATATGCGCAATACATATAATAAATAAAGATGGTTTGTACAAACTTGCATAACTAAAAATCAATTCCGAACAGATGGTTAGTTTTACTGTAAACTCACAAAGCTCTAAAATAAAACAGCGCTGTGCAGCCAGACCTAAAAAAAACAAACTGAGCCTCGGATGAAAAAGATGTGGACTGACATACAACACTCAAGCAGGCGTAAAGACTGATTAATGACACGAAACAATACCATTATTCTTACCAGCATTTAACACTCAATACCCACTGAAAAGATCACTCACACGAGAAAAGTGAATTAGCAGAAAGACAGGAAAAAAAAAGAAAAAGAAATGGACTTCTAATATGCAATCAACTGTAAAATACTCATTTCACTAACCATGCAAAACACCCACTTTAAACCCAACAAGCCCTCAGAACAAGCCCAGAAATCAAACCGGCGTCACATTACAAACCAACCAAAATAAAAAAAAAATATTCAATTCACTTAAATGGATCATGTGGGAGAATGAATAAACGGTTTTATGTTGTTGCCACGTCCAACCTCATCTGAACTTGACAGGGTATCATGGATGCAGTCGCTCAAAATTGATCATGAAAGCATTCCGGTCTGGCTGCTGGATTAAACCATCCCAAATCGGATAACATTTTTCACAAAGTCTGTCAATGGTTTAAAAATCATTTTGAAGACAGCTGAATGACGGGGAAGCCCCAGCATCCCTCCGACAGAAAGACGGCTGATAGATGTGGTAACGGCCGACTCCACCCCGAGGAAACAGAACGTCCTTTTGCTACATGAGCCAGCCATGCACCGCTGCTCTGACGGCGCTCTTCAGAGTCCGACCGGGAGACACATCACAGAGGAAACTAATGACAACCAGACTCCAGATTACAGCACGGGTTCCACTCAGAAACAGACACGGTAGGCAGATGTCTCTGGCTTCTTTTACAGGCATTCTTTTTTTTTTTACCTTTTTTTTTTAAATTCCCCCCCATTTGTTTTAACTTGAAGCTCACATACCGACAACAGAAAGCAAAAGAAAGATGGAAACAAAGTAATCACTCATGCACTGGCTTAGAAACATGATTTTCTTTTCCATACTGTAATTAAAAAAAAACTAGTCTCTCGGGTCACAGGTCAATGTGCGAGTCCTCGGATCTGATCTCTCGCAAAGTGGCGGTGCGGACGGCGAGAGCTTTATATTCTCTGGATCTTGTCGGCCACCACCACCGGGTTCTCTTTGCGGATCTTGGCCGCAGCCTCGGCCTTGTAGTCGTAGGGGCAGTTGTGCTTGTCCGAGTAGCGGTGGAGTCCACAGAAGAGATTCCCACAGCGACAGTCGAACCCTGACCGAGCAGACAGCGACACATCAGCATGCGTGTGTTTGTGTGCTTTATACAGGGGTATGACAGAGGCATTACCACTTGATGTCCCCGTAATTCAAAAACTAATGTTTGGGGAATCCCAAGATTTCCTTTAAGGGGTAGGTTTAGTTTTACAGCACATACTGATCGTAGAGTATAAAAACCATTAGTCCCCATAAACCACAAATCCCAACATGAGTGTGTGTGTGCGCCAGCTGCACTCACCTGTCAGGCCCACCTTCTTGCGGCACATGAAGCATCTGTTCTTCTTGGGTTTGGGTAAGTCAGGTGTTTTGGTCTCGTCACCTTCAGCTGTGCTCGGAGGAGCGGCGGACGCTGTCGGCTGAGTGACAACTGAAGAAAAACAAAAAATACATGCATGAAGCAGGTCATCAAAACACACTGACCTATACTTTAAGAAAACAGTAAAATCACACGGTCATTTAAGAACGTTTAGAAGACATGTAGCCTTAATGCTGAATTTTATACAATGTGTCCTTTTTGTGATGGCTGGGATTTCCAGGCTTTGGTTTTGTTTTCACATTGAAAGTCCTCAGACATTGTGTGTTCATATAGACACTATTTAACTGTTAAAATGAAGTAATTGCCTTTTAAAAAGTTGTCCCAAGTTTCTCAATAGTTAAATTTTGTTTGCACTCTCAGATAGCAGATTTTCAGATAGGACAGTATTTGGCTGAGATAAAACTATCAAACCGTACGTCAACAGAAACCAGACTTATTCAATGATGTATGAATCTTAAAAATGGACCCTTATGACTGGTTTTCTTGTCCTTGGTCACAATATAAATTGTATAAAATAATTTGACCATATTAAATTGATTTCATAAAAAAATGAAAGCAAGAGAACAGTTCCCTGTTGCATCTAGCAATCTGCTCCAACGCAGGGGAGTCCTTTTCAACACATCTATGACTAAGAACGATTACAAGATTCATGAAAAATAACTATGAATTCTCATTTAAGGGATAACTACAAACAGCATGCTTAATTACAAAATGACCTGTACTCACACGTCATCTAATGCTACAAAGCTAGAACTTTTCCTAACATTTTAATCCTAGTCTCAATCTGTCCACGTGAGACCACCAAACTGACAAACACCGTTATAGGGTGCTGTTTTTCTGCAGTGCACAAAAATAACTACATGGAAGAGACTTGGACTATGCCTGTAAACCTTACGCAAGGTATACAAACATCTATAAATATTGTGGTTCAGTGGACAGTTTCACTCTCCAAAAACACATGATCAGTCTGGAGGAAGAGCCATGCAAACAAAAACAGCGTTTCCAAATTATACAAAATTAACCATTAAAATACTTTCTAGTAATATCTTAACTAAAGTGTCCCTGGCTGAGTTTATGTGTACTGCGGCTTTAAACCACACCGTTAGATTACACCGTATTAAAACGTGTTCACTTTCCTGCAGTAAGACAGCATTGGATTCTGAACACAAACACCGACCTGGTTCAGGAAGTTCTACTTTAGGCGAGACCACCTCGTCTTCGCAGGAAATGCTCATCTCCGTCATCTGTTGTGTAACGGGGAGGGCAGCGGTCGCGGTGGGTGATTCAGCACTAGCGCTAGCAGACGAGGAGTTGTTTAGCGTAGCTTCGATGATCTGGATGGCTGAGGATTCGGAGGTAGGACTGCTGGTGACGCTGCTGGAAGCTGCTGGAAACAGAGCAAGTTAATGAGACGCGGCCGGCGGCCCGTGAACGCCTTCAAAGAGCGCAAACACGTACCCATTGTGCTAATCGGACTGACTCCCCCGCTGTTCTGCCGCGTTAAATGCTCTTTGTAACAGACCGAGCACATGCCATTGGTCCGAGGGTTGCCGTAGAAACCGCAGCCGGTGGCACAGAGCATGGGCACGGGGCTTTGATTGGTCTCCTGGGCCATCTCTCCGTAAACGAGCGATTCCTGTCGAGAACCAAACATGAGTGTCGTCAGCATGATGAAGCGTGAATCAGAGAGCGGCTTCATTAAGAGGATTCACGCTGGTAAAGGTGCAACGTTGCCACAGACGGACAATCAGATTAAGAGTCAGACGTCTGAATGCTTTTCTCGGCCTCAAGTCCACTCCTGTGAACTCACGCCGCCGATCATGTGATCGTTCTACACGCACACAGAGACCTGAGAGACTTACTGCTTTGTTTCACTGACACCAACACATTAAAGGGACCAACTCACACAAACCATAAAACAAAGTGTGGTTCACAAGCTGACGAGCACACGTCCAACCCAAGATCACGTGTGCCTCTGCTAGTCCTGTCCTAACACAAGAACACAAACGAGTCAAACTCTCAGCATTTACTGGTTTCTCAGAAGCGTGTCTTTTAACAGGTCAGCTGATTGGGAGTACTTGAAGAAGCACGGTCTGTAGCTCTAATGCTATCCAACCACCTTACTAATTATTAATAAAAAGTCAGGAATTTGAGGAGAAAGTCAGTTAATGGTTTCATGATAGCATGAAATGAACATTACATTAAAATAAAGTGTGACCTAATGTTAATGTTGTGCATGTGTGTGTTGGGTGTGAAGCCAAACGCAAATAAGACTTCTCAGGGATCGACAATCACGCTCTTGCGTTCAATGTTGATCATCTTTTAAGCATCTTTTGTAGCACATTCTATTGAACACTGCTGTGAGATGAAAGTTGTCCATCTGCACTATTATTTGGTTTTTAATTCGCCCTGCTGCTTTTGTATCTTACGCAATCATTACCGTCCACTAACATCTAACACACCAGCAGAACTGCTCCAAAACACCGTCATGCACTGAACCGTTTCCCTAATTCATTTAAAACGACGTTGAGGAAACCGTCCCAACACACGTGAACCTCTACATGATAAAACCAGATAAGAATAACGCAAAGATTCAACGTGTATTTCTAAAATTTATTTTAAACATTTATGCGGTCTCAAATACATTCAAGGAGCGACTAGATATTATATTAAACATCTTTATTAGAACTGGGCGACAAGATAATATATAATGCAGCAACTACTAAGTAGCAAGAACAAGTATCAATCAATAACTATGATGATATAGTTTTCATTTATATGGCAGTGTCGCATTGCAGGAAGCAATGTTATTTATGTTAAGTCATTGGATTCAACTTCTGTTCATATACATACATATACACACACACACGCATACATATAAACTTAAAAGCTACCATTAAATAGAACTACAGTATGATACATTTGTATCTTTCATTTATTGTATTAGGTTGCATGTTCTTTTTACAAACTAAAAATATCAATATTAGACCATTATCATAAAATAAAATTATTTCAATTATTAAATGATCTTCTGGTTCATCAACCACTCTCTCTCTCTCTCCAATCACATAAATAACCGTCCATTGACATTAACTGTAAATTATAGCATAACACCTAATAAAGCGTTCAATACAGAGCTGTCAAAATTAATCACATCCAATAAAAGTTAGTATGCATGTGTGCTGTGTATAATTACGTATACATATGCATTTAATTTATGATCAATTAAAACATTTGAACATCTCGAACACGATTAATTCGACAGCACTGGTTCAATAACACGTTTTTTTCATACTTGAGGTATCAACTAGAACTCGGAACTAACTTGACTGGCAGCTACTCAAACACGACCGGCGGCTGATGGGAGCGCGCGCTTTCCTTTCCAGCAATAAACCGGAGACCTGCCGGGACCGACGCTTCGGCGAGGGGCCCCGCGTCTCCGAGCAAACACGAGATTGCAGCATTCGGCCCCCGCCTCTCGGCGTCAGAGGTTTTCCCCTGAAAAGCCGCCACATGGGCAGCGTCACGTGCGCGTCTGCCCGCTGCCCCTCGCTCGCGCTCACATGGACGGCTGGATTAGTTCTCATCCGTCACAAGGGTGCAATGTGACATGTTGTTCAGAACAGCCTCCCTCCACCGGCGTGTCCCGACTATAAATACCCCCGATCGTCCTGACCTGCCTCCATTACATCATACACCTCTAGTAGGAGCCTGTTTGTGTAGCGCGCTCCTCCCTGCGCGTGGCCTCATATTTTGATAAAGCCAAAAATGGGGTTGTTTTGTCCCCCGCGTCCATTTAACCCCGTCTGGGTGACAAAATACACAGCCTACGGTGCTAAACAAAGACTTGAGTGATAACCAAGTCAACTACTTGAACGTTAAGCTAAAAAGATACCATAAACGGCTAAAGATTTTACTGATCTCTCAATGCACCAAGACACAAACGCGGTCTAAAAACGCACGTAAACACGGCGTGTGTGAGATACAGATAGAGTGTGTGTGTGTGTGTGTTTTTGTAGAGGTGTATCAATGCTTGAGGCCTCGTAATGAAATCCACTGAGTCATGCTAACGCTAGCATGTCGGCTAACAAACAGACAGTCGTCTATAAAGCGCATAAAACTCTCCACGCTAGCGTCGATGCCCTCAAACCCCGCGTCGTGTTCGGCCTGAGGGGTTCGTGAGGGAGAAAGCGCGAAGATGGACGGGAATGTAGCCGTTTATCTGCTTTATATCTGGGTCAGGGGGAATATGCTTTGTGCCCTCCTTTGTTTCAAACACTCTTCCTGTTTGAGGCAAAGCACAGCCCTTAATAACGAAAACACAATCGCGCACGAGCAGGACTTCAATTCGGGACAAATCCGTCAAGATGTCGTGGAAAACGCGACGGGGAAACGTTTTAAAAGACGTTTATCGGTTCACCTGGCGATAGATACGCTAACTAGTTAGGGCTCGAGTTTCCTGTATCATATCTCGACAGACACAAGGAACGAGACGAAATAAAACCGAAAACATCACCACACGGAGTTAATTACTCGATTAAGGATTATATAAAGACATAATAGTAACTTTCTCCGAAGAAACACTCAAATACACGCAGCTAACCGAAACAAACGGACTCGTTTTCCACCTTAACGTTCCTGGAAGACAAAATGGGTTTAAATGCGACACACACAGCGAGTTGTCGATAAAACGTGCTTGTTTAAACACAACCCTGTCGCTTTCGTGTCTTATTTCAGCTTTTAGGTTGAAAGGAACAACAGGCTAATTTTACTAGCTAAAATGCTAGCATCAGCTAACGACCATATTTGGTTAAACTCCGCAAGTTCACCAAGTTCGTCGTTTTAGGCCAACAGTGGACACGTTAAAAGCACACTGCATCAACTAATAACTTTAATAAAACGGATATTAGCCTTACTACTTAGCCATTTACCGAAACCCATCGTGTAACCTTAGCATGAGGTTTAAAGTGAAATGTACGTTAATGCGAAAGGGAAAAAAAGTGTTTTACTTGCCTTATCCGAGTAAAAAGAGAAGCTCCCACGATATAGAGACTTTGTATGAAACCCTTGGCGACGGGCCGTGCTGTTAGTCCGCTGGCGTGTGTGTATATGTGTTTTTCTGGCCGCTGTTTGTTGGTTTTCTTTAATAGTGGCCGTGACGTCACGGAGATTGACACGTCCGCGGGGCGGGGCTTACCGCGCCAGTCATAACAAGCGTACTGTACAAAAACAAGCTTCCGCTCCGGAGCGATGCTTCTAGAGCCGCTCGCGTTGTCTTGTTTGCCAGACGCGGGGTTTTATCGTTCTCCGCACTTTGCTGGAGTCGTAAATGCTCCGTGCGATAAATGCAAATGACGATAAACGGAGGAAGAAAGGTGCAGTCGAGCCAAATTGCACAATGTTCTGGTGATTTCCAGACGAGTTCTGAGAATGGCGATAGTACTGATAAGGCAGACCTCCACACCCATACGTTTTCATCCTGTACACCGTATTACAGGGTTTTCTAGAGTACGGCACCGGTTGCAAAATTAGGTGTTCTGCCAAATTTGTTCAGAAGTTTAAGCTGCATCAAAAGTCGCTGAGATCCAAAACGCAAGAAAACAACTTTTAAGTGGACACATTGTGTACAGCACATCGGTTATTTTTACATCAGCAGTGTTTGTATCGGATGTCGCCACACAGTGATCTGCTGACCCGGAGAGCAGCCAGAGCCCAGCTCTCTCTGAAGGACATGTTGATTCAATCACAGCTTGATCAAGACCATGATACCAGAACATATTGAAGACGTGCTGCCTCAAGATTGCAGACTTGCCCGGCTAGTTGGCATCTCTGGGCTTCATAGACGCATTGAAATGCCAAAGCAATCCTCAAGTCTCAAAAAAATCTAATCAAATCATAGTCTCTCCTTTGTTAAAGAATAGAATAAAAGTAGACGGGAATGCATTAACATAAAACACAAACGTATGCATAGATTGTATAAGAATTAATTCCTGATGAAGCAGAGAACCCTTTGATTGAAAAGCACTCCTCAGGAAAACAATGAAGAGAGTCTGTGGGATGTCTTTTCATTTCACAACAACACTGCGTCTGTTTTGAAAGCACTCTTATATTTTGCCCTCTGGTTATATATAGAGCAGGAACCTGATCCGAGACGGTCCGCCGCTTCTTTCTGGCCTTGAAGTGATTTCAGTGAAGGAAGCAAGCCAATGAAGGCCTGAAGGCATTTCTTCTAACTTCAGCAGCGTAGTTGCATTATCAGTAAACGGAGTACTGAGCTACTACTGATTAAATTACTTTACTCATCTCATTTTGCTTTGCAGACCCATCTAACGGCACGTCTTCGTCTGTGTTGATTAACGACTGAGATTACGGAGTGAAATATTGCATGGGTTTGTAACAAAAGTCTGCCGGGCGTGAGGAAAACACCCATATCAGACCTAACAATGCTTTCATATCTGCCAAAAACAACAACTTTTTACAGTAAGATCAGGGCCCGTATTCACAAAAAACCCGTAAGGCTAAAAGTAGCTCCTAACTTGCTGATTTAGGACGGAATCTTAAAAATAGATCCTCAAATTAAGTCGGTCCTAAATGAAGCACTCCTAATTTTACTCATGAACTGTTTTTGTGCTGAAACTAGCTTCTAAATCTGTGAAACATTAGAAAAAGTGAAGAGGATCAAGTTACTGAGACCAACTCACAACTGTCCTAAAACTATCCTGTTGCTGGCAATCTGCTTCAGAATATAAACATTTAATTATAGCTTAATTAGCGACTGCCTGCATTCCCAAACCTTTATTTGAAGCAATAAACTTTTACTTTAAATATGTAAAATATTTATATGAATATGGCAACACAACATTGCCCTATTTTTATGAGTAAACCTCTGACAGGGACTCCTCTCCTATCAGCCAATCACGGTGCGAATAGTCAGTAAGCGTGATGACATCATCTCAACCCCGCCCACACTCTTAGCTGAAGACCCGGGGTCCAAAACATCACTAAAGCCCCTGAACAAACTACCAACAAAGAACAAACACACATTGAAAGAGCATTAGTTGATTTATTCTTTCCACAGGACACCATGGAAAGTAAATTTATTTACAAAATCTGGAATGTTGAATAAATGCATACCAATCATCTTAATAGTAGCTGCTTGCGGAGAAACCTTTGACATAGCTATACATTAAAAGGGCTGCTTCTGTGATGCAAATTATTGCTGGTTTTAAAACGTAATCACTAATGCCATGAACAAATCATAAACCTTTTAAAAAAGTATTTACATTTTGATTAGTAATCTCTAAAGTGAAGTGTACTAAATAAATAAAAGGTGGGACAATTAAAAAAAGAAGAAGCTGTTTTTAGTCACTGGTCGTTATTACATTTTTACAATGCCTTCGCAGACAAAATAAAAGCGACAGTCAAAGATCGTACGCTAGACTGATTGGTGACAAACCGGAAGTAACTGTCCACAAAATCATCGTGTCGAATGAATCATTGGAGGCCGTTGTGTTAGCCGTTGAATTTAAATTTACATTAAAAAAAAAGTTGCAATACATTTCCAATTCATAATTATGACGTGTTTGAACACACAGCAGCGCGCCAATGCCAATCAAAATGTGAAAAACAACCACAATTAATTTAGAATAAACAACTCTTTCGCGCTCTGGTAAAAACGCGGGCAGAGGTCTTTCCGTTACGTCATCAGCGCGCGAACTGATTACTCCGATTCGTTCAGCGCCCCAGTCTACCGAAGAACAACCAAAAGGAGGAATCTCATGCAAATAACACAAACAGTACTACGATCGACAGCAGGTCGTTGTCCTCGTGCGCAGACGTGGCAAAAGCCTTTCACGGCCTACTTTATCAAACGCAAACAATCTCGTTTCTCGAAGCTTCTCGAATCTCTTCGCTATCGAAGCGGTCGCTGTATCCTCATTCGCACACCGCTTCACGAACGTTTTTACAAATAAATCTGAAATGCCAGGTTTTGTCTTTAAAAAATTGAATATAAAATGCCTTTTCAATCAAGAAATACTAAATGGGTTTCGTTATTTATAAAAGAAAGGGGAAAAAGACGCAACTGGCTGCATCCTGCGAATGGAATAAAGGACTTTCTATTGCTCTTGCGCCCGCCGTGGTGTACGTGTCAGACCGATAAGGCGTGGATCTGAAGGAGTATTGCTCTGAGTCGAACCCATGTCTGACAGTTCAGGGTCTATGGCACTTGACATGTCGCTTCTTAGCCCTCGACAGCAACCGCTAGTCAAACGTTAGAATGTTTTCGTAAGAGAATAAAATATCACTTCTACAATCTTCTTCACAGAATAGAAAACCGTTTCCAAAACGAAATAAAACTCAAATTGGATTAGTTCGACGGCGTTAGCGGCCGCGTTGTAGAAGGGAAAGAAATGGACGCGCCGGCGGTTTGGTTTCCGCCAGCATCCCAGTATGCTTTGGTTAGAAACCGCTTTCCGTTTCCGTGCGTGTCTTTTTCTCTTTCGAAATCCTCGAGGAGATACTCCATCGCGTTCCCGTCCAAGTTTCACGTACAGGGAGCATTTCGGCGCATCCTTACTGGTGGCTGGAGCTCGTCTCGCTCCGTTAAAGTCTCGTTTTGCACAAAGCAGATAAAGGTGACTCCAGTTGCGAGGACTGGAAGAGTCGCTAGCGACACAAAAGAGTTTTTCAACAATTGTTTTCTTCACAATCAGTTGACCACCAGGCCTGCAGATTTCACATCCAGTTCGGTTTAGCTCAGCCCAGTTCTACATTCGTTACCACAGTTAGCACGTAGCATCGTCTTCTAGCTCTGAATCTTACACGGGTCATAAAAGTGGTTTTTAAGAATCTCTTTAAAATAATAACAACGAGTGAGTTGTGACAGAGAGCCCTGCCCTCGAACGGTCAGCTACAGCTAATGTCCCACAAGAGCTCTTTAAAAAAAAAAAGAAAAGAAAAGAAAAACAAAAACTATCTTTACAAAAAGCACAGGTTTTCGTATCGTTGGACTGCACCAACGGACTATCCCACAGTGAAGGCGCATGCTTCCGTCGTCCACTGGATTCAGCGGTTTCACCGACGGTCAGCCATCGTTCCCGTTAACATCAGTTCAGATCAACTATATATAGCCCTGGCTCCTCTCGGTACAAAAATAAGACGGTGCTCTGTTACGCGGCCATCTCTCGGATGATGATCAGATCGACGGTGCTGGGGAACGTCTTCAGGAGGGACACTGCGTTTCCGTGATCGATGTTAACGAAGCTGTATCCGTTTGCCTGGAAGAGGATGTTGATTGCGGTTAGCGAATTGCTAAAGGTACGGAGAAGAGCGTGAGAGATGGAGGAGCAGAAGTTACCTGGATGATCTTGTCTCCAGGTTGAAGGAGTTTTGAAGCAGGTCCCTCTGACTGAACCCTCGTCACGAAGATGCCCTGTTGATCATTTAGGATTTGATTATTCATTATATTAGTTAGACTGTTAGCACCAGTAAACTACAAAAGATCAATGATATACACTATTGTTAAAATACTAGGGTTGGTAAAATAACAACACACACAAAAAAAAAACATTTTCTAATTTTCTATATATGTAATATATTCCTGCGATGAAAAGCTGAATTTTCTACATTATTACTCGTGAAATGATTCTGAATAAATGATTCTAATATGCAGATTTGCTGCTCAAGAAACATTTCTAATTATTAACGTTGAAAACAGCTGTGCTGCCCAAAGTTGTATTCTTCAGGATTTCACGAAGACTGAAAAAAGCAGTATTTTCTTTTTTTAAACAAATCTTTTATTATTATCCATATACATGTTAAATTCAATGCGTGCTTGCTGAATGAATTTATTGATTCCCTAAAAACAAAACAAAAAAAAAACATGAAAATTTTACTGAGCACAAACATTTGAACAGCAATATAATAAACCGAATTTATTAAGTTGGCACGAGCATTTTCTAGGTTGTCGCACACCTAAAAGTTCGCTCTTTTGTCCAAAGTCCAAATCATATTAAAGTGTCCCTATTATAGATTTGTAAAAAATGATCATGACATGACAGTTAGTGAATGAAAACATTCTGCACAGTGCACCGTGTATACATTTTTTTAACTAGTCACAAGCTGCTTCATTTTGACCTCAATATTACACATTACCATATTACCAGCCCACTTGTATTTTTTGTTTTGGTCTGAATTAAAATGCTAATTCATTCTTTGCCACTAGATGCCGCTTTTTGAGCCTTAAAAGCTCACAAACACTGCTTTTATATGAAATCGGCCGATTTAAATCGATTCACGTCTTTTTAATATTCTGGTTTTCAGATGCTACTAAAGTCTGTTGTTCAGTGCAAGTTCACAGAGAGTGAATCTAACGATCCGGACAGACAAACTGAACGAAAAACCACACAATAAATAAATGAAATAAAAACACTTACGTTGTCATCTGGGTGGAAGGGATTTCCACGGCCACCCACTCCTCCTGATATACTGAAACCCAGCTCAGGGTTCTTCTCAATCTTCACATGGAGCTGAAGACAAGACACACTTGTCACAATACCCACAATGCTTCAGTTATACATCAGTCAACACGAAATGGCTACAGGGGCAAGTGATGAACACTATGAAGGTCCAGAAATTCATGAGAGACATTGTCAGAATAGTCCGAATTGTTAAATAAAGTCGTATTTTTTGCTTTCTGTCCATCTAAAAAGTACTCTTCCTGCTTCTTAAAACACAGACTGAACCACTCTTGGCCGATGGACTACTCTGACAACGTCTTTCAGACTTTTCTGGTCCTTGATAGTCATTGGGACCCTTTTAACAGGATGGTCCGGAAACGCATCCGCATGTTGAGATTTCAGAACCGCGGGCACCTCCTGCTGCAGCGTCTCGTGTGGGACCCGTGGAGGGCCCGGGGGCTGCTGGGACACTTTGAGCATCAGATAGTCGATGAGCTGCTCTCGTGAGGGGTGACGGGCCATCGCTGGCTGACCGCAGCTCATGGGAGATCTCACAGGAGGACACATCTGGCCGTTCATCAGAGGCACCTGGCGGATAAATGCACACCAGCACCATCAAGACGGGCACTACTCTTTAAATCATCTGATCATGTTTCATCACTCCGGAGTCAACCAACGACATGTCTCCTCAAAGATAAAACAATTCCCAGGGTTTTGCCCAGGCCTGTGGACTAAACAGAGGCTACTCTGAGAGATTTCAGTGACGTGGAAGCGAGTCATGAACTTCACTGACAGCAGATAGAAATCAGCAAAGCTTTATTCAGTTTTAACTGTTGCGATATTTTTTAGTCACTGAAACGAGTTCAAGAAACATTAGCGGGCCAAAAAACCAAAGCAGGGTCCTTTGTAAGCGTTTCCCTACACGTGATGCATTTTCCAGACACCAGGGGGCAGAAAGTTCCCAGAAAACAACTGATCATGAATCCCATCAGAAATCCGTGATAATCCACCTCACATAAAAGACAATACAAAGCATTTTTACAAGCTTTCAAAGTCATACAAAAAGAACATTTTACAAAGTAGTTAGTAAAACCCAGTAAAAAGTTATTTTACATTAACTTCTAATTCTAAAACTTTTTCTTGCAAAATTGTACTAAACTCATATTAAACTACGTATATTAAAAGCGGGACGGTCCGATAAATTAAATCATGCTAATGAATGTATAAAGATTGTGCGAAATATTCGTAGCCGGTTAATTAACAATTGCATTTACAAGATTTATGAATCCTAATTTTGGCCTTCTTTCACCTGTTCCTTGCTGTCAGTTGTGAGCATGTTTTAATGTGCTCAGCTATCATTAGAACACGTCTGATGATTCTTTAAAGCAGCGCTTGTTAATTAGAGCTAATTAATCAATGCTAGAGTCAGGCTTCCCCACTGGGTCAGCATCTCAGTCCCCTTCATTAGCACATTAAACACTATATACCTCCGACAAGCTGGCATAGGATGTGTTCATAGAGGTTTCATCAAGACTTTAAATGTTATTTGTGAACATCATCACATAATGCATTTTATTGTGTGTATATGTAGTTCGATACGAAGTAGCACATAATTTTATGTTTTCAAAAACAAAAAGCACTTACTTTTCTCAGAGTGTCGATATGATAGCCCTGTTGTCCGTGTGGACTGAAGACATCGTCCTGCAAGGAAACAGCACAAAACATCTTTAACAAGCTAAGAGACAGGTGGAACGTGTCTGAGGATGCTTATGCAGCCATTATGGGTTGTTTTTTTGAGTAACTACAGCATTAAAACATACAGCTACATAAGATTTAGATGTGATTGAAAACACTCTGAAATTAAATCGAAGGTCTGGAAACAGGCTGGGAACTGATGCCATTTCCCATAAATGCGAGATGATTAATGGTGCAGTTTTCATTTCAACCAACATAAATACTTTTAGTTTTCTAATCAGCCATTATGTTTACTGAGTCGATGCTACAAAAATATTTGCATACCATTTTCCATAGATTTCACGAGGCTTGGGCTAAGAGCGTATATTGTGCTTTCAATCCCACAGACAGAATGAAAGAGTGTTTGTTTCCAGGACTTTCGTGTATATGGTTTAGTGGTTAGGAATGTTCTTAATCTCCCATTACTTAGACAACCCAAAGAAACAGAGCAATTGTGTGAACCAGCAGACACTGGATATAAACGGAGAACGGTGCATTTGGGGTGGGGGCTCCATAAGGGCCATTCTGTTCAATGCTTGCTGCTTAGAGACCATTCAAGAGACACTTTGGCAGAATTGTATAGAAAAGAGCAGCTATGACATTCTGCTAAACATATTATTTTGTATTTTAAGGACAGAAAAGTTAGTTGTATGGGTTTGGAACAAGAGTCTCCCTTATCTGACCCATTTGTGACCTTGGACAACAAAATCATAAGTGCTAATTTTTCAAAACTGAGATACATTATCTCTAAGCTTGCATTGATGTATGGTTTGTTAGGATCGGACACTATTTTGCCGAGAAACAACTACTAGAAAAAATAAAAAAATCCAATCAGTGAGAAAATTATCTTTAAAGCTGCTCAAATGAAGTTCTTAGCAAAGCATATTACTAATCAAAAATTATGTTTCAAAATATTTATGGAAGTAAATCTACTACATACGTTCATGACACATGATCTTTACTTAATATCCTAATGATTTTTGGTATAAAAGAAATCGATAACTTTTACCCATACAGTGTATTTTTGGCTATTGCTACAAATATACCCCAGCTTAAGACTTAAAAAGTTTTTGTGGTCCAGGGTCACATTTGTTTGTTTGAGTAACACGTACTGTTTCCGTGCCTCTATGAACAGGGTTGAAAGGCACTCAACATATTCAGCTTGCACAGATATTGCTAGGTAACAAATGCATCTTTTTAGCTGGGAATACACAAATTAAACAGCAAGCAGAGAGGATGACCCTTTGGGAACTGAGAGAGACTGGGTCTCTCAGTGGGGCGATACTCACGTAGGGCCCATGAGCTCCAATCTGCCATCCGTCTAGAGCGCTAAAGGCCAGAGAGCTCTGACTGCCATTGAGAGTGGCCAAAGACCGAGAGAGAGCGCTCTGAACACATGACACATGCACACAAACACACATGCACTTAATAATGAAACGTGAGCATGCGGTAACCATGAGCACACTCTGAAACATGCAAGGGTTAGAGGAGGTTAATGCGTTAATGTCCATGTAATGTAAAAACATGCAGAAAAAGCATTTTTATGAGGAGAGAAAATAAATGATACCATATACATGCAGTTAATGCTGGAGCGTGTTATTTGAGAGGTGAGGTCCAGAAACCAGATTGTGAGTGCACTATGATGCCAAGAGGTTGTGAGTGGTTGCCAGGTTGCTAATCTTTGTCCAAATATGCCTACTTTTCTACTATAGTATTAGCAAAAACGGTGAAGAGAGTAATATGGTCTGAATTCACAGTATTTATGATACTACAGAAAAAGTATCAAGATGTCCTATTATGTCCAGGAAATCTTATTTTTTTAACGGTTATGAAGACTCCTTATCAACTATAGCACCTACTCTGTACTTATTTTTTAGCATCCTGCTATGATGTTGCTTTCTGGTCCAAATTAAAAAAAGCCCATCTTCAAATCTCAACGGGATCTCAAACAACCTGCTCCAACACACCTGCCTGTTTTTAATCCTGTAATCCTGAACACTTTAATTAGTTGGTCCAGATGTGTTTTATTAAGGCTGAAGATGGACTACTGCTGCACTACGACAATTCATTTGCGTATCTTCATAATCTAAACCTGTTCCTGGAGGACCACTGTCCTGCAGAGTTTAGCTCCAACACACCTTGGACGTTTTTAGCAATTCAGAGGACCTTGATTAGCTGTTTATTAAGGCTGGAGCTTAACTTAGGACAGTGGCCTCCAGGAACAGGTTTAGACACCCCTGGTGGTCTAAGTTCTATAACCCCACTAGACCACGCGTCTTTATCTCAGTCCTGGAGGGTTTAGCTCCAACCCAACCCTCAGCACACCTGATCCAGCTAATTGAGCTGTTACTTGGCATGCTAGAAACATCCAGCCAGGTTTGATGAGGAAATCTGGACATAAACTTGGCCTTCCAGGTTTGGAGACCCCTGCACTAAAGCAGTAATGGGCTACTGGTTTTTAACTCTATCCCAAATAAAACATACCTGCCTGTACGTTTTCAAGCAAACCTGAAGACATAGGATGGATGTTTCCGGTGTAGATGATTAGTGATGAAGCTAAACACTTCAGGATAGGAGTCCTCCAGGAGCATGAAGGACTTTGCAAGTTTAATCGATTTTTAAAAGTAGTAGCTTTCCTCAACTAGCTGCATACTTGGATATTAAATGTATCATTTATGTTTAGTGCATATAGTACAGGACAAAGTTTAATACTCCGTTATGAATGTGATCAAACCCCCTAATTTCAGGGGCCAGTTGTTCAAAAGTAATCTGATCGGACTGGATTAAATCTTGAAAATGGGTTGTTCAAAAATAAGAAAGGAATCTGAATTTGGATTAGGGTTAGGGAATTTGGATCCCAAAATCCAATCTTGGTTAAATCCTTAGTTTGTGTCATTCAAAATGTTTGAGTAAGATTGGCATACTTTTGATCCAAAAAACTGGATTATTCTGATCATTCAAGTACAAAAAATGTTTAATACAACTGGTTACATTTTTTTAAAATCCTTAGAGATGAACCAATCAGAAGTTGTTATTTGTGTAAAGTCAATGCAAAACTACAATACAAAACACTGGCCCTCCCCAGCACTAGTAATCCAGATTTGAAAATCTGAAAAATTGTGGATCTGGATCAGGTTGATCCAATTCAATTGTGCTTTGAACAAACAAGATGGGTTACACTATTTGTAAGACGACCATACCTTCTCCATCTTCTTGGCTTCGATGTGTCTCATGACCTGATCCCTCCAGTCTGCTGGAACTCTGCCGCCTCCGCTGACTGGCCCGTCCAGCAGCGAGTGCTCCGACTTCACCCTCATGCTGGGTCTCTTGCTGGGGCTGCCGTGCTGGTAGTTGAAGTCGCTGACGGACATGGTCCTCTCCGGAAGCTCGTGAGGTGGGGGCCGGGCACTCTGCGGCCGGGGAGCGTTGGGTCCATCCATGCTGTACGTGCGGGCGGACAAGGGTCTGTGGAGCGCCTGGCTCATCTGCAGAGGCCCTCGGCCCGCCGCATGAATGTCCCGGTAGGTCATGTACTCTCCTTCCCCTCCTGGCATGCGGCGAGGGTCGGGAATGCACATGGGGCTGCCAGAGGATCCGCTACCTTGTCTTTGCAAGGTGCCACGCTGGCCAACAGATGGCAGCATCCGCTCTTTGGCCCACATGTCCGGGGTCTTGGGCGGGCCTCGTTGCTGGGGCTGGGGATAGGGGGGGGCGTTGTTCCGGTTGGAGTAGTTGGTGTTGGCGAGGGAGTGCTGCGGAGGGAGGTAGGGCTGCTCGGGGGGCACGGGGGTACGCTGGCTCCACAAGTTGTCTTTGGGCACAGTGCTACTGGCGTACTGGATGTTGTACTGCGGAGGGGGGCCAGTGGGGTAACGGGCGCTGCTAATTGCAGGTTTGGAGCTGGATAAGAGGTCAGAGGATGATGCAGAGGAACCGGGGTAGATCTGCAATGGCTGGTCGTTTAACAGTGAGGCGGATTTGGAACGGACGATGCTCTGGCCTTGAGCACCGCTTATTGATGATCTGGTCGCGCAAGCCACTTCGTAAGGAGGGCTTTCTCCCTCGATGGAGTATAGCTTCATTCCTCCGGCATCCATGTTGGCAATGCTCTGAGATTTCGCTACAGGGGCCGGCGGGCATTTCTTCTCTGGAGAGAGTTCCTCAGTGCTACGAGAAAGACTCATGTCGCTTAAAGCCGTTACACCTGTGGACACGGTCCTCGTCGACTCGTACCTCAGGGGAACTTGATCTGTTCTGCCATTGAAATTCTCCCCAGACTGGGTTTTCCGAATCCGGTTGCCATTCTCAAGGTTCTCGAGTGACACCATGGCATTGTTGTTGCTTGACATGGACTCCTTGGCTGAGGGACTTTTGGTCCTTTCCAGGTCCTCATACGACACCATGTTGTCAGGTGGGAATTTGGCGACGTTCATGTTGATCTGATCCCACTTGCTGTACTGCTCTGCCACACCGTTGTTTATGCCCTTTTCAATGAGGGCTAGCCTCTCCTCCATAGAGAGACTGTAGTCGGCCATATGGTCAGACTTGCTTTCATAGCTTTGCTGGTTTTTTAGGATGGACTGCAGGGACGTCTCAGAGCCATTACAGTTCTGGAGTAGAGGGGTCATCTGCTTCAGCTGGTTGAGGTTTTCATCCTCTTGTCTGAGTTTGAGGAAATCAAATAAAATTTAAGAAACATCTGTCAAACATTAATTTTGTCAGACATTTTTTATTTAGTTTTTTAGTCCTGTGTCAAATATACTGTTAAGTTATCCTATTTAGTCAACCTCGCCCTTTTTTGTTTAGTTTTAGTTGACTAACCCCTGGATTCACAGACAAGGCTTGAGCCTTGTCCTAGACTAAAATATAAATCAGAGCTGTTTTCAGACTGAACATAAAACATGTCAGTGCCTTTGTTTTGCCTTGAGCTACACACCAGTATTGCTTTTTTCTAAAGCATGTTTATAAAAATGTCCTAATTGAACTATTGCCTCATCTTGGCCTAAATGTCCGAGAATTTCAGTGTCGGTTTAGTCAATGAAAACTTTGATTAATGAAACTTCACATTTTTGTCATGCTTTATAAGCATGCCGTCTAAATAACTTTAGACTTTTGTGATTATTTGGCGATGTAAGTCCTTTTTTAGAAGCTGCTGCATTGCATTTTAGTTCTTTTTCCATAGAGACACACACAGTTAAACACTGCTGTTTACTACATTTTTGTGTATTCTGTGTTTCGTACCCGTTCTTGGGGACCAGAGGCATCTTTGCCTCCCTCTCTGGGGTGCAGAGGGAGTTGTCCTGACTGCTGTCTGTGGTCAAGGACACTGAATCAGACATGCGTGAGGGTGAAGAGCAGTTGCTGTTGTTCTGGTTACTGTTGGCCACCGTCTCATCCAGCAAAGAGTCGGCATCCTTCCCATCATCTACAACACCAGACAGGAAAAATATCACTTGCATGTCTATTACCCATGTTAATAAGAAAATTATTAACTGATATTAAGAAAAGTGAGAGAGTAAGGCAAGTATCAGTTTACCTTTTTTGTCCTTGCTGAGAGCCACTACTTTGGGCTGGTTAATGGAAATTTCAATGAGTGGAGGTCTCATCTCGGCTATCTTCATTTCGTCCTCAGATGACAGCTCCTCTGAGTCCTGACCAGACAATCAAATCATTTTATCAATTTTCCTCCTGCTTCTATAGTGGTAAACTGAACTCATTTTCATATTAATTTCCTTAAATGATGTTCGCTATGATCATACAGCATGTCTTGACATCATTAAATATCACAAAATACAACATGAGCAAATGTGTTCTGACAGGAACTTCACTTCCACTCACAGTAAGAGAATATTATGTGACAGTGTGCTAATTTAATTTATTGCATTCAGTTTTAAAGCCCAGAGTCGGGAAAAAAATATATATAGTACACTATGACAAATGACTGAACTGTATTCTTCTGAAGCTAAAATTGTGGTTCGTTTTTCCACCCTGACTGGTCCACATTCATTATATGTTTATTCATTATAGGAGCAAATCATTTTGTAATCAATTTGTTTAAAAAGCCATATTCATATCATTTAATACTGACACTTTGATGCTGTACCTCAAGCGTATCATCATGGTTCATCATGGTTCTCATGTTGTCTGAGGTCTTGAGAGGGATCCTTTCAATGCTGTGGTTGTCTAATGAATCTATTGGCTCGTAATTTTGATGACTGTTCATCGTTGCTTTTGGCTCCATTTCAACAGCTTTGCCATTAGTGCAGGGACTTTCAATCACCTGACATACAAGAAATTCAGGGTTATTCCGAAATGTGCGCCAGGATTCACTTCTTTGCACAATCAACAGATCAATATAATAATTCTTTAAAAATCCAACCTTCACGCCAACATCCTGCACTCCGATGTGGTTCCTCTCGCTGCCCCTGGTCTCTTTTCCTGCCTCGTCGCCGGACTCGTCCTCTTTGAGTCTGTGAGCCACGGACTGAGCCGTTTTCACCATGTTCTTCAGCTCATCAGGATACGGCGTGGGGTATCGCTTCAGATTGCCCTCCTGTAAATACAAAGACACAGTTGACTTACTAATTTAATACAGAGCTTGTAATAAAATCTTAACTAAAAGATAAAGATTAAAGATTGAAAGTCTGATTTATTATTACATGTATTCATATTAATTAAAAACAAAGCGTGTTTTTTTCCACATTAAAAAATTATTCCAAATTCTCTTCAAAAAATATTTTGTAAAGACTATAAATATGAATAATGAATAGGCAGACAGACATAAATGTGACCCTGGACCACAAAACCAGGCTAACACTGCACAGGGTTCTTTTATAGTTCTTTATTTATATTTATTTTATATATATATATATATATATATATATATATATATATATATATATATATATATATATATATATATATATTCCGTGACATCAGTGTCAGAGGAAATACAGGCCAGTTTTTAGAACAGGTTGCTGAACCCGTGACCAAACACTGATACGGTCTAATTTCAAAAGGTGTTGGTGAGTTTTTACAGCAGCCACAACAAGGAGGGCTGCTCTCCAAGGGCCAGACAGGGCCACACTGGCTCTCTGAGAGCCGATAGTGATGCTCTGTCAGACAGCTTGCAAGCCTGCATGTGTTCCTGGCACTGCAGACAAGCCAGACAGCCATATTGAGTCTTCAGGGGTGCAAGACAGGACTCGAGGGAGGGAGGGAACGAGACACAGAGTATGTAATATCAGCGAGATGAGGGCTGGAAGGAAGAAATAAGCATGACTTTGTACGCTCGAGGACCCCTGAGTCAGTGAAGGCTTCCGTTTCACTTTCTGACAGGAGTCATGTCAGAGTTTGAGTTTTAATGAGATTTCCACTGCAATGCAGTGAGGTGCAGGCTATGACATGCTGACAAACCAGGTGATGCTGTTGCTCTGAAAACGCTTTACCTCAAGCTGCCAGGGAATCGAGAAATAATTCCCCCCTAGAAAAGACAATTCTGTCATCATTTACTAACTCTCACGTCGCTTCATGACGTCCTTCTGTGAAGCACGAGAAGAAATTCTGAACTGTGCCGGTCACTCCTTGTCATACGGTTATAATGATTGTAAAGTGAAGCACCATAGGACTATCATAAATGTGGTCTATGTGACAAGTGTATTACGTTTTTCAAATCTTTTGAAAGGTATACAATGCTTTACGTGATGAACATACGGAAAATGTATAGTTTTTTGTTGCCCCAATCCAAGTCACTGAATATGGAGTACCGATCCCATACTTACATACTTCTAGTTACTTATTTTACAATTTAAACACATTAAAGTTATTAAAATCAAGCCAAATATATGCAGAGTTGAGCAGGGAGTAAAAGCAATACATGCATTTATATATAATATATAATATAATATAAAATGTAATTATAAGACGCACTCTCACTCTATGCACACACTATATAATGACTGGATTTGGTAGAACTAAACATGTTACAGTGTTAACCATCAACAGACTGCATCATCACAATTATGAATATGGGACTGCTGATGTAAACTTGTATTTTATGTCCAATAAGCAGAGTAATTGCAACATATGGTTAGAAAGCATGAAGACTGCAGTGTCAGAAAATCTGTCAAATCTGAAGAGGCAATTTATAGCAATATGTTATAACGACAAGAAGATAATCTGATGGCAGATAAAAGTAAACAATAAACGAATGAGAGGTTGTTGCAAAAGTGAGCATCAAAAACACTGAACATGGAAGGTGAAATGTAAGTGATGCGCTTGAAAAGAGCTCTTACTGTTCTCTCTCACAAACACACACCTTATTATTTTATTTATATACTGTTATTATTGTATTATTTTATTTATATACTGTTGGTCCACAATAATATAAACCATTTTTAATTTTAATACTACCATTTTACATTTTAGCAATTTTATTTTAAACTGTCATTTTGACATTTTTAGTATTTAGTTTTAGTTTTAACATTTTAGATCGATTCATAAAAGATAGATACAATTTACAATGCAAATTGCTTTAAAATTTTGTTCTTAATTTCTACCTAATTTTGGTTCATTGCAACTGAAATTTCAATAACACTTATTATTTTCATTCCATTAAGTTTTTCATTCAATATCCATATTTTATTTTATTTCAGCTTAATTTCAATAAACAAAAAAGATTTTTAATAGTGCTGTCAAATGATAAACCGGAATTTACATAATATATTTGTGTGTATTTATTAAGTCTATATAAATACACACATACGAATGTATTTATGTATTTAAAAAGTAATATGTTACATTTATACATTAAATAATTTTCTGCATTATATATATATATATATATATATATATATATATATATATATAAAATTAAAATAAAATGAAAGCATGCAATGCTTGTTAGGATGGAACAAAGCAACAAGGGGCTGTGATGGGTGATATGGCGGCGCAGGACATGCACAAAGGCAAAGAGAAAATCGAGAGTGCACCCTGGACAGAAGAGGACGGTGGGAACTGACCCGCGGGGGCGTTTCTCTCTCATCCTTGTCCTCGTCACACTCGAACGCCACTTGAGCCCGCTGCTTACGCTGCTCCTCCCACAGAGACGGGTTGAAGCTCTCACTGTCCGAGTTGGGCAAATCTGTAACAGAGAGAAGCCAAACAATCAATACAACAGCACTGACATCACCCAATAACAGGCTCACGGACCTCAGCGCAAGTCCTGTGTTGAGCTCATATCAGCGTTTCGGTTCCAGTCAAGTCATTAAAACGCTAATGCAACGTCTCTCAACTGCGTGGATTAACAAACAGCAAAAACTTTGCTTCGTTTTTTTGAGATCGGTGGGCGGCTTCGCATCATTCTTATGCATCTTTCTTATTTGTGTTGTGAGCCCATTTAGCAAGACGTCTGGGTTCAGGAGAGCACTTTGTGATGTAGGCGCGCAGGCTTCAGACCATTTCTAAAGCTCAATCATGCTAACAAACTGAAGCGGACTCCTGAGAGCCGCAGAGCGCTTGCCTTCTGAAGAGTTTAGAGGGGGGGTTGCTAGGAAACAGGTTAAGACTTATTAATCTCTTCCCCCTCTGGAATCCAGCGAGCCGCTCATTTGTGATTCACAGAGCCAAACTCCCAGCAACCCCGGCAGACGTGAGTCTCACCGAGAGACAACAGTGACGTGAGCGAGCTCCGGCTGCAGGGAGACGCTGACACGGTTACTCAATGTCTATAACACTCAATATTTTACACAGAGGTGCACTGATTTTAGACATACACCAGTCAGTATTTAGCCATTTTGAGATGATCAGGTTAGCTGACCGTTGATGCTGGATTTAAACAGTCATCATAACATCTCAAACATTTTAAATTTGCTTCTTGCTTCAAAGTCAGTGCTTCACAATAAGCTCCCATTAGTTTACATTAGTTAATGCACATCTTCATTTCTATTAAACGGTACAAAAACAAATATGGTTTGTTAGGATCGGACAATATTTGTACCTATTTGCAAATCTGTGATTTAAGGTTGCAAGAGAAAATACTGAGAAAATCAGCTCTAAAACGGGCTAAAAAATTGCAGTTCTTAGCTATGCATATTACTAATCTAGGTTTTCATATATTTACAGTAAGAAATTTACTAAACATGTTCATGGAACATTATCTTAATATTCTAATGATCATTTATCTAAATCTAATCTAATCATTTTGGCTATTGCTACAAATATACCCAAGACTAGGTGATATATTAAGACTGGTTTTGTGGTCCAGTTAGGGATGTCAATGATTAACCAACGATTGATAAAGAGATGGGTGTAGCTCATGCTCGAAACCTTTCACGAAACCTACTTACTAACTATGCTTTTAATGTGATCCAAACTTTTACATTAAAACCGATTCAACACAAAAAGTTATTTTGTATTGAAATGCAGTAATAAGTCATGTTCGATTATAATTTTCCTAGATAATCGTTTCCTATCGGGGCCCTTCGCTTTGACGGGTCTACATATGTGAGCAGGACATATGTATTCATTCTTAAAACCTGTTAATTGGTTTCTACGAGATATTAATGTGTGGCTACTGTCCATGTTTCTTTTACTTTTCCCTAGAAAACCCACAATTTAACTTAAATGCAGGAAATGTCATTTTCCCCATGTTCACCACAGTAAGAGATGAAAAACGGCAATTACAAGCGTGCTATAGAGAATACACAATGATCGACATCCCTAGTCTAGAGTCACACATATATATATTTTAAGAAAAAAGTTTGAAAAAGACATTTGGAGTGAACTTGGAATATTGAAATTTCCCAATAAAAAAAAAAATTCTATAAAATTAATCTCATGTTCTAGAATTAAAATGTTAATAACAATAATAATAAAATAATAATAAAATAAAATCTAATCAGTTTTGCGCCACAGTAATACATTTCATTTTAAAATCAATCTGTCTGTATCGACTTCATGTAAGTATATCTTGACTTATCAGTTCCAATAAAAGGCCTATATTCAAGCGGGGAAGCTCTAGTGACAGCCGCAGGTTCTGCATGACTAGATACTCACAGTCCTCGGTTCTGGTCTGCTGAGGGAACATGTAGTTGGTGAGCACGGTCTTGTGCGTCTCCGGATCTTCTTCTTTCTGCAGGGGAATGAGGGGCTTCGACTGGAGAGAGACAAAAAATAAAACAAGGATCTGTGATTTGCAAAATTCGATTATGACATTTCTCAGCATGAGGACTCTGCCGGTCTGGAGCGCTCTCATTACAGATTCAGGCCACGCGGCTCAGGCTTTACACTCGTCTCGGCTTTAATCAAATGCAGCTTTATAAAACCACACATTACAATCAATAAAGAACAGCGTGCCGCTTCATCTCTCAGTGCGATCTTCATCAGCTGTCGATATTCCGGAGGAGAAACTGGTTGTTTCACGGAGAATCTTGGCAGTCCCTTACCATATGGCTCCCACTGATTGCGCTACCAGAGCTTTATTATTTCATAGCACCGCTGTTCTCATTCATTTAGCTGAATTTGTTGGAGCTACTGCTTCCTTGAGAGCAAATATCACAACAATGCAGATTTGACCGCTCGTGAGCATTAAAGCTATGCAGGTTTGTAATTAAAAGAGAATGAGGGGATTTTTAGGGTGAACTATTCCTTTAATTGATATGATATCTTGAGATAAACTCTATGCTGCACTGAACTTCAGTGGTGTGTGGGAGGGGAGGTGATTGTTATATTCAATAAGCATTAGTCACAGGCTTGATGGCCACTTGTGACAATCACTCAGGCTTTCAATTACAGATCACCCACACACACACACAGGCACACACACGCACACGCACACAGAACATCAAATCACTCTGCCAACAGCACAGAGCCTGCTGAAGGACAAGCTTTCCAAGTGTATTTCTGGGAAGTGATTGTGTTTGAGATTATTGTGATGCTGTGAAATATGTAAATGTATCACACAGACTTCTGAAATGTGATCAAATCTTTTTTTATACACATGGCTAAAATATATTTGACTGCTGTCCCAGGCAACCAATTTCTTTCATAGCTGCTACTTTCAAGTCATATAGCCCTTTCTTGTATTTGATTATGTTTTTGATTATTAGAAAAGCAATATTAGAAATCATGTACTATATTATGTAACATATGAACTGAAATTAGAGATATAAGCAATATTTAAGTCAAAGGCTTTCGCTGTACAACCAATTACACGAAAATATATATACATATACACACACACATTTTAATATTCACCTAAGCTCAGATATATTGGTATTTATGCTGACAAAGACAAAGATCATTTTATTGATCTTTTTTTGTAAATTAACAGATAGTGGGTACACTGATATATTAAGCATAATTTCTTCTGATTCCGAAACCATTCACTCATTTTTTTTAAATATTTAAAAAAAAATTTTATTTCATTAATTAGTTTAAATTTTGTGAAATGTAACATTATTTAAATAATAATGCATTAATTTTTATTTTTAATGAAGATTATATATTATCCAATAAGATCCAAAAGTCAAAATTAACTATTAACTACAACTTTCTATAAACTCCCAGTTTGCTGCTTTTTAATAGTGAGATTAAGAGAAAATACAGTCATGCAGAATAAGACATTAATAAGTGCTTCATAAGTACTTATGAACAGCCAGTATGCCAGTTATGCATGGCAATAACTAGTTAATACTGAGAATTGTTACCTATATTATATTATAGAAAACTGTACCAATTTCAAAGGACTTGTTCAAACCTATAAATAACTATTTTACATTTCCAGCATCTTGATGAGTGTGGGAACCCTGTTCGACACAATAAAATATCCATTTATTTTGTTAATTTATTTACTTTTAGAAAGATCATTTCTATTCAGTTGGTCATTAGCGAAAAAACTGAAAACACCAAAGCAAAAAAAACCCCACAAACAATCCCACCCCCTGCTTGAATTGCAGTCCTGATTATTCTACTGCTGTTTATTTCCCACTAATGACTGTATGTTATGCCCTGTGTATCTGAACTGGTTATCCCACCTGGTTTTCAGACAGCCACATTGCGGTCATCTGGTTGAGTTTAGTGAAGCTGTACGGAAGGTTCCTCAGTCTGCGCAGAAAGAAGACAAAGCAGAAACCTGATTACCGTGGACACGTAAGAAATAAGCGATAGCATGCTCATATAAAATGGAAGGGACATGATTCAATAAAAGACCCCTAACATGAGAAGAAGTCTGGTAAAATGTGCACAAAGGCTGATAAATACAGCCCAGAGAACTGCATTTTCCAGCCTGTTGAATCATAGCCAAATGCGTCTAAGTGGTTCTCTGAGAAAAATGTCAAACTAATAGCTCTCAGCCACCAGCTGTGTGGCCAGGTTGGAAATGTTTGTCATTGAAAGCTTTCGAACATGAAGAGTCTCAACTGTTGCTTCATTTGGCTTGACATTTATAAAGAAAAACTCTTATCCTTGGGTCAAAACAATGTGCTAATTGCATTTAATGATGTATGACCCTGAACCACAAAACCAGTCATGAGGGTCAGCGTTATGAAATTGAGATGATTTATAAATCATCTGAAAACTGAAAATACAAGCTTTTCGTTGATGTCTGGTTTGTTAGAGTAGGTTGATAACTATTTGAAAATCTGGAATCTAAATATTGAGAAAATCATCTTTAAAGTTGTCCAAATGACATTCTTAGCAATGCATACTAGTATTTATGAATCACGCTGAGATATATTTAAGTCAGGAAATGTCTTCGTGGAATATGATCTTTACTTGGTATCCTAATGATTTTTGGTATAAAAGAAAAATATATAACTGTAAGGCTTTGTGCTCCAGGGTCACATATGACTTGAAGAAGGTCGTTATGCTGCATTATCACCGAGCACTGCGTTTAGCATACACTGAAGGTGTTGTGTATGTGTGTATTATACGATGTTTGGCTGTGCAGCACAGGGGACGTACTTGTTGTCACTGAGATTGATGACCTTGAGTTTCTGCATGTCGCCCATCTCCTCCGGCAGAGTCTCCAGCTTGTTTGAGTGCAGGAAGAGGACGGTGACGTTCTTCAAACTGCCCATCTGTCACATGCACAAACACACAAACAAAGGGTCAACAGAGATGGCTGGGCAATCGATCGTTAGTATATAATATGCGCATCTCGTCATTAAAGCGGTTTTTAGATTAGCTGTTTTAAAACGAAGCGCCAGTTAATACAAAGAGCCGTAGACCACTCACAAGCGTCACAATATCACGTTCAGTTTCGAGGGTGATTCATTTGCGATACTTAACGCGATATTGCGCAGCTTGACAGTGATCTACAGCTCTGTGTATTAACTGCCACACCATCTGAAAACAGCTGTTGGAAATTGCCCACTAATCAAAGAACCGCCTCAATGAGATATATAGCCCGGCCCTAGGGATTTTTGTTTTTCATTAATCGCTTACCCTCCCCCCATGTCGTTCCAAACCCGTAAAAGCTTAGTTCATTTACAGAAAAAAATACTTCATCTGAGAAAACCCATGAATGAGTTTACGTTATTAAAAAAACAAAACAAAAAAACATTGGACTGTGGGGGGCACCATTATTCTAAATGACATAAAATGGGAGCTAGAAAACTTAGAACACACAACTCGGAAAATAAAACACTGATATAATGACCACAGCAAATGCTTACAGTACGTGATGGATAAGCATAGGCTCAAACCATGATTTTTTTTACCCCCACAAGAAGTCTAAATATCCTGGATGTCGAAGGAAATCCGTGATCAGAAAGTACTCCATGGCCACGGCATAATAATAATAATCGTGGGTATGTTTACATCCTAACAAGATTTCTTGTAAGCTCTTTCAGTAGCTGTGGTACTATATTAGGCTTATATTAGGCTATAAATGTCCCAGGGATGCCTTTAAATTGTGTTCTGAAAATGAAGAAAGCTTTTACTGGTTTGGAACGACATGGGGGTAAGGGATTAATGATAACATGTTCATTTTAGGGTGGAGTAACCCTTTAACAACAGTTATGTGATCTAGACAACAACAAATCAGAAAGCTACTGATATGCATAGGTGCTGCAGAATATGTTAAATAACTTAAATCCCGTCCTGCACTGTTTATTAGGTAAGATAAATGGCATTCGAAGTAGTCTGAAATACAGCGTTCCAGGACCGGACTGACCTCTGGAGGCATCTGTATGAGCAGGTTGTGGTCTGCAGCTAACGTACGCAGGGTCACACACTGGCCGATGGTGGACGGCAGCGCCTCGATCTCGTTGAAGCTGCAGTCCAGCTCATCCAGAGTCGTGAGTCTACAGAAACAAGACATGCATGTGAAGTGCGAAGCTGTGAACAATTATTCAATCTCGGCAGCTCCCTACTGATGCCATATATAAATGCGTTATATAAGAAATCGTGCCGTCTTTAAAGCACCAAACTCTACAGGCCTCTATTCAGAAGCTTCTGCGATCGACGACCTTGATTCTTTGTTTATTACCAGTTTGACGTCAAACATTGCGTTTTCCTAGTATGACTAACGTGCAGGTGTGCTGAATTAATCATAAAACCAAATGAAAGAGACCAAGGCTGAATAAGCCGTTTTTCAATCAGATTTTCATTTCTGGGAAACAAAAGGTTGTGCAACTGTTTAGAAAGTTTCACAAACAAAGGAGTAACGAAGTGTTGGATGGCATTAAGCTAGTGGATCTCAATCCAGATCCTGAAGTAGCCCTGAAAACTTAGTGAGAGGCTTTTTGAGTTATTGACTTTTTAATGCCATTTAAGGCTACTTTCAATAGCGACCTCTGAATAAATTATACAAGGTATACAATTCAGCAAAAGGCTAAGATTCAATTAAACCAGCTGTCTGTGTTTAATACAGTGCTTATTCTGTCCTACGCCAAAATATATTTTTTAACCCCAATATAAATTGTTGATAAAATTAAATGACAAATGCCAAAATGTGGCATAAAAGAAACGTGTGAGAGAGAAAGCGAGAGATCCGGAGATGATGCAGAGGCTGAAAATAACACCTACATTCAACTGATGACGACTTAATGACATTAATCAATCATGTTATGCGTCATATTTCTGAGATTAGTAATTATTGTGGTTTCTTCACTTTTAATGATAGTTTCAGAATGTAAATGATATAAAAACTCATGTTCTAAAACCTAAAACTTCCCTAGTACAAAAAAAGAACAAAAACATGAAATAAGCAAAAATACAAGCCAAAGAATAACAAAAAAAAAAACAATGAAACCAACAACAGACCCATCAAAGAATGGGGAGGCCTGCTCCAAAACACACACAAAAATATATAAACATGTATTTACATATCATTACACAGTGGAAAAATGTCAGTGTGATGGGGAAAGACATTGGTACTAATGAAAAATGAATCGTGCTTAATCAGTGTGCTTTACAATCCAGGCCGGGATTAAAACAGAATCCTCGCAATCACATATCCATAATCCCTCTTGGCATATTTTCTTAACCCTGGACTAGGAAACCTAATCTGACATAAGGGATAACCGGCATGTTTGGAAACAAGCTCAAAGTAAGAGGTGGCGAGAATGAGGTACAGCGCTTGGCTTCTTTTTGGACGGATAACACACTTTCTTTCTCTCTCTCTCTCACACACACGCACCAAACAAAAGCTATCCCTCTCGTTGAGCCCATATGGGCATGTATTTCTCTCATTCACAAACCCCTTATGAAGCCTTCTGTCTATATCATGAAGTGACTTACGAGTCTGCTCATTCACAGAGTTCACTCTCAAACTCAGTTTTTCTCGTGTAAAGCTAATGAATTATTTGCTTGACTGTTTATTATAATATCATGGGCAAAAGAATTATTGTCCTGGGATTCATTGAAATGCATCATGAGTTTTGAGAGGTAATTTGTGACGCTCTGTCTTATTTGACTGTGGTTTCAACGATCATGCACCGCTTCCAGCTCACTTTGACATATTTTACAAAATTTTAATAATTTCTGCAGATTTCCCACCTCAATCAGCATAGAAAACATGAACAAGTATGCAAATTTAGTGTGAACATACTCCGGTTTAAAGAGAACTGGGTCACGGTTTAAGGGCAGTTCATCATGTTTCTGTTTAAAATGGTGCTCACTTACCCTCCTATCGTGTCAGGCAGGTACATGAGCTGGTTATCATCCACCTTCAGAGTGGTCAGTTTTTTTAGTGAGCCTGTGGGAGGGAGAGAGAGCAATTGGCAATTTAGACATGCAGACAGAAACCATCTAGATTGAGGTGGATATGGAACAGCCAGAGAGACCATCAATCTTGCCCATCTTGAAGAATTTATTAGAAATTGATTCACAGACTAAACACTTTCCACAGAGCCATCCCTTACACCTTAACCCAGTGGTTCTCAATTCCAGTCCTGGGGACCCCTTGCTCTGCACATTTTGCACGTCTCCCTTATTTAAACACACCCGGATGAGTTCACCAGCTCGCTAGAAGTGAGACTCATCAACTGAATTAGATTGGAATTGAGAACCACTGCCTTAACCCCCACCCACGCCACCTCAGTAACAGCAAAAGGGTTTTGCAATACATTATGAACACAGTGCATAGTACTAATTTGTTCATGTAAGTACATGGTAGTTAAAGACAGCTAATGTAAGTGCGACCGAAAATCTAAATTATAACTTAAATGCAGTCAGCACTGCAATGAATGATATTAATTCCTGCAATATTGTAGAAAAGGTTCAAATGATGTTACTACTTGGATGTCTTATCCATGATGAAATATACACAATATCAAAATTATGAGGTTTAAAGATGAATTTTTTTAATACAGTTGAGATGGTCAAAACCAAAAGATGAAACAAGTCAGATTCACCATAATAAAGGAATAGTGGAAAATGTAAAACTGTGTCATCGTTTAGTCACCCTCAAGTCATTTCAAACCTGTTTAGGTTTCTTTCTTATGTTGAACATAAAACAGGAAATTTTGAAAAAAGATGAGAATCAAACAGTTACTATAGCATTTCTTTACCTTCTATGGAAATGAATTGGGACCTATAGCTGTTTGATTTGAGAGAGTCATTTTTGGGTGAACAATTCCTTTAAAGATGCTGGTCAGATTAGATAGTTAAAACTAGCTACTTCTCAGGCCAAGTTTGGTCTGTGGCAAATAACAGCTAAATATAACAATAAAATGTCATAAGACACCAAAGTGCATTGGATTCATGGAAAGCTTTTGTAAAGAAAGGCTGAAAACTCTGCTTTTTGTTCAAGTGGAGCACCTCTGTGGCCCCTTCTCTGAGCTCTAAACTGGATTTCATTAAGTGTTGAGCTGGGAGGTATTATTTCACAGCGAGCCTCAAGGGCGGTGTGACTTGGCCAATTCAACACGCCTGCTCATTAGTGGCTGTCCGACTGGGTCATTCATTAGGTAATGAGATTGTATTACTGCTTTACCCATAATCCCCCTATTCACTTTACACATCTAACCTGTTGATTTGTTACAAAGCAGATTAGAGTTGAAGCTGTTAGGAGGACACGCAGGACAAACCAGACAAAGACATCCGATCGCTTTTAATGAATACTAATCATTAAGCTCATCTCTGCAATTTGGTGTGCGTCTTACCTATAGACCCTGGCAGCTGCGTCAAAGAATTGTTAGACAGCAGAAGATCCTGCAGGTTTTCACAGCCAGATATCTGCTCATCAACCATCTCCAAATTGTTTTTGGACACGTCCAGGTAGAAGAGCTGCTTCAGCGCCCCGATCATCTGCAAGCACACGACTCTCTCCATTACTCATAAACAATACATTCTCATCAATTTCAGAGAGAAGCTTCTATAATGCAGCAAAACTTTATTGATTTCAAATCACAATTTTACTCAAACGTGGTGGGTGAAGACAGGGCCATATACTTGTTGGCCCTCTAACTTATTGGTTTTTAGAGGCTACAGAGGAAAAATGCACAGAAGCATTGGAGAAGTGGGTGTGGGTAAATTGAAGAGATGGAGGGATGCGGTTGGGAAATCGGACGAGATAGATGAGTGAAACCAAGCGTGAACAGACTGAATCCATTTCTCATGCTTGAGGGCAGATCGTGTCCTGTTCTCAAACACACTTCTCTAGCTCATTTCCAAGAACAGACCAAGAGCACTCAGAAATCCATTTAGACTAGTAATGAGATCGTCAACAACAATGTCGTGTTACCACAAACTTTTCTGTCCAGGGCTCAGATTTCCAGTACAGGTCCAGCTCAAAACCAGCGCTTTCAGGCCATTTTACCGAGACACTAGAGACGTAAAATAGTTTATTCATAAATTACATGCAGTTAGTTTTGAATTGATGTTCACTTTAAAGGGAAAGTTCAGGTGCAAATTTTAATTTGCTGTTAATTTACATAAGGTCATTGCACACTTTTCGTATTCCTAAAATGCTTGCTACAGATGCGAAAACAAAACACCGAAACTTTTTTTAGAGGCATTGTGAAAGTGTGACTGACAAGACATGTGGGTGACTTTTCTTCAGCAAAACAGTAAAGGCAACTTTTAGCTGAAACGGTGTTTAATGGCGATTCATGAAATGCGTATCAATGGCTACCGCCACGTGAGGAAAAAAAACATACATGTAGAACACAAAAATAAAAACCCTTTGATATCGATGTACTGATGTGTCATCTGGCGAAACCATTGTTCTGCGGAGCGAAATAAACATTGTTTCTAACATTATTACCTGTAATTCACAGCCTCAGACAAAACAGGGGAAACATGATTCTTTTCCCTGAACTAGTTCTTTTAGACAGTTCGTTTTGAAGTATTGGGTCATATACAACTGTATACTGGTTCATTTCGAGTCAGAGTTTCTGTCGGACAAGTGAGTTTTGACTGAGTAACTTGTAGATCTGTGCTGCTTAAGCCGAGGGCTGTTTCAGATGGTTAAGTCTGATTAAGTGAACAGATTGAACTAGTTCACTTAAAAGAACCAGTTCAAAACCAATGGTCGTCTAAACGATGCATATTAAAGTGGAATTAAAAAGCGCAGATCTGCTTTGTTTACAGTGGTAACCAAAGAAACACTGTATCACTGCTGTTCATAAGCAGCACCTGCTGGCAAAGACTGTGTTTTATGTAGTATAGTTTCACAAAACTTCACATTTAGGATAAAAATCTGCTCAGCTTGCATGTACTTCTTTGTTTGGATGATGATTAAAATGGAATGGAAAGGGCACGGACAAAGTCTTAGCTTTCTTTTATTTGTGCATCACAGGCTACTCGTTTTTAAATTTTAATTTATTTATACATCAATTTCACAAATAAATGGCCAGCAATAGTCAAATAAATGGACACCTTGTCATTTACCCGTCTTCAATCTCATTTCGCAAATTGTGAACAGAAGAGATCATTATATCATTATATACTGCTCACTTTCTTGCACAAAATGATCATTCTAGAGTTGTGTACTTGGACTCTGACTGCAATTGAGAATGAATTTGAACTTAGACAGACGTAGGCGAATTGAGATATTCTGGAAGCAGAAATGTTCAGGGTATGGATGAATCTATGTCACGTGTAACATAAAATAAATGTAAAAAGTAACAACATGGTATAAGAGAAGACCTTAATAAATGTCTCCCACTCAAACTTAATTTATTTACAATGTAGAACTTGACACTGGACTTGGATAAAACACTGTGTTTCGCTTTAGAAGACTTCAATATAGTCAAGTGCCGGTAGCCATTGACATTTTATGAATAACTAGCTGAAATCTTCTTTACTGCTCTACTGAAGATTAAAAGTCACCTACAGCTTAAGGGTGAATAAACGGCAAATTTTCATTTTTGCGTGAACTATGGAGCATGAGTAATACTGCACAGGACACAGGAATCTTGAACTTCACATGCACCGGGGTGACGACCAATTAGAAGCCATCTTCCTAAACTGCAATCAGTGCCGCGTGTGACTTTGTGACAAACCCCGCTGTTGATTAATCACTGCGAGCGAGAGCCGCTCTCCTGGGTGAGGCGTAAGAGGCTTAATCAAAAGCACTAATAACGGGAGAGAAATTGAATTCGAAAAGAGAGAAGCATATGTCGTCCAAGGACGTGCCATCAGTAAGCTGGTCTCTGTGGTCAGACGGGGAAGGAGGTCAGGGTGCCGTCCTGATATCCAGGCCATTTGGAGGTCAGTTTTAGCAGACGCGTTCAAAAGGATGTTCTGAAAAGTCCTAATCCGAATCCTGCCAGCGAGGCCCACAATTACTGCCAGTCTGCTCTCAGCGGCAAGCTAATGCCTTAATTATGACCTATTTAAAAGAAGCTGGCAGTCAAAGGAGAACTTCAGGGATCCTGAAGAAATGTTTAGGAAGTGGATTTTCAGCTGTTATGGATGCCTGCTTGTCTTAACCCCATTATTTAATGCACCTGAGAAAAACAGCAGCTAAACGGTAGAAAAAAAATGATTTCTCATTCCTGAAACAGCTGAAAAAAATCTTTCATAGAAACCATTTAGACCTCTTGTAACAAACGCAAGCATTCCAAGTTAAACTTGAATTAAATTGGAAATATTACACACTGACTAACATAGAAATTATTTACTGTTATGTTATAAGATTAGTGTGGAAATTAACTCAATTTTGCATTTTACACGATAGCTGCAATTTTCGTTAAGAATGTTTTAAATAACGATTTAGATTTTGAATGTGATTTCCAGTAGAACTTACAGCATCGTTTTACCAAAGTACCAAATCACGAAACAAGAGCAGTACGACTTAAATCATTTGTAATGCCATTTTTAGGTTGGGCTGCAAAACATTGCACCTAATACTAACTTTACTGTACAAAAATGAGCTGGATTTAAAATTGATGTATAAAAAGTTTCATGAGTGGCTAGCTTCGTTTAATATTTAACACATGAAACATGAAAGAAACTTTGTTTTTAAGGCGATTTGCATACAAAAAAAAACTTAAATCAATTTACACAAAACATGAATTTTAATTTATTTGCATTTAGAAAGTGATTATAGTCATTTAAATTGTCCCCATCTGGAATTTGATGCAATATTAATGCAATTTACTTCAAAATTGCTCAGTTTTGCATAAATAACATTCATACGAACGATTTAACAAGCTGTTTATACAGATAAGAACTCGGTTTAGCAATTTACATAATTATGGGTGCAATATTTATGAAGAAGTTTAGAAAGTATAGCACACTTTCGTTTTACGAATGTGCTCAAAAGTTTGTAGCAAAAACATCACTGCCCTGACGCACTTTTGCCTTTCTAAAAGAAAGAAAGAAAGAAATGAGTGCAAGACTCACCCCAGGTAAAAATGTCAGTTTATTCCCATCCATCCACAGCTCTCTGATTCCTGTAAGCTGCTCCAACACTTCAGGCTGCAGAGAGAAAAAAAAAAAGACAAAATTCAATTTCACATCCTCAGTGAGAGGAAATCCGCCGCTACTTTCAATGAATAGCATTATAGGAGAAAAATGCGTATTAGGAGTAGTCTAACGGAGAAAGACTCAATGAGCGCATCTGCATTCACTGCTGATACATCCGACACCTGGCTGCACTGAGAGCTGGAAGGCGTGAGACGGCTGAAAGACAGACAGGTGCTACTCACCACTTCAGTGAACTCATTACTGCCCAGATCCAAGCGCTCCAGCTGTGTGAGCTTATGCATGCTCCTGCAGACACACACACACACACACACAGTATTACTAACACTGACCACGGATTAAAGCTGTGCACATAAACGTATCAGAGGATTCATTGTTTCTTTTTTAACAAAACATCACACAGGCTGTGACCACAACGGCTCCCAGAGGCGAATAAACAGCATACAAAGACATTTATCCAACAAGTAGTTGCTGCTAATCCACTTTTTATTGGCAGTTTTAGAGCAATGTTAGACGTCAATCCCCAGGTTCCCGTAAAATAGTACAGTAATATTTTGGTAAAGGGAACACTATTTAGTGCTTATTTGCATACCTATTACATACCTACAACTTTAAGTCAATGCATTTGACTCTAATTTTTTTTTTTTTTTTTTTTTAATTTTGCCTAAAACATTTTTGCATTCATTTTAGCATTTTAGAGAGAGAAGGGCAAACGGGAACAGAATTTGGAAATGACATCAGCTGAACATTTTGCAGGAAATGGTCATTAAAACAAGAGTGCTTGAGGAAAATGTCATCCGGTCACACAGAATGTGATGCAGAGATGAAGTCTCTGCAAACTAAAATAAACAGTAAAAATTAATGAATTAATACATAAATCAAACACACACACAACTGCAGTTAAGCTTATTGGACGTGTATTTGTTAACTTTAAATAATTTTCCCATAGGTGACTACTAAAACACCACAATCAGAGAGTATACGGTCACACTGAAATGCTTCACAGAATGCTGAAAATCCTTCTAACACATTCTCCTGTTCCACTCTGCTTCTGCAATCTCAATATCTACGGCGAACCCTGACCTAACAGGTAGGTTCGCTCCAGGGCAGGGTGTGCTTTAAACGGCTGCTGACGTGGACCTGGACACAGATCAACAGCCCGCGGGTGCACTGCATCCGTGGAAAAGCTTGAAGAGGAAATCGAAGCCGTAATGACACACGGCTCAAACAAACTCTTATAAACCACAGGCTTTTTTTTTATTAAAGAGAATTTTGTATTGAAAGAACCGGGTTGCTGGCTTAGAGGATTGTGAGAGGGACTCATTCATCCCGGGCTGTGTGAAGAAGCATGTCAGTCAGCCAAAAAAACTCACTGACCCCCAGAGTGCTGAGCAATCCACAGCTCATTAGAAACACACACACACACACACACACACACACCATGAGAACCAGCCACACAATGAACATCTGAGAGGACTGCTGAAACGGCACAGTGATAAAGTTATCAGAGCACAGGGCAATAATGGTGAATGAGTAAGCCACGCATGTGACTGACAGCTCTCCGTTGGCATTTGATTCAACAGAATACGTGCATCTTCCTCAAGTAGTCCAGAATTGGCTGCATGGCTCGAAAGAAACCTGCTTGGTTTGAAAGTGACTTGTGTGTCAGCTGGGCTTCATATCACTACGGTACTGACAATGCAGAATTTTTAAACACTTAGGAAGAGGTTTTTCTTTTATCAAAATAACCCAGCTGCAGATTGATTAATCATATATAAATACACACACATGCATGCATATATTTAAATATAAAAATGTGCATGCATTTGCATATATTTGTATTATTTATATATCCTCTTTAAATGTATATGTATACGTTTGGATGCGATTAATCACGATTAATCGTTTTACATCACTACAGACGTTCTGCTCGAGTGGCTTTTGTTGAACACTGCCGTAACGGGTTGTTTTGATCCTGGCGCACTTACAGTAACCCGGCACACACACCAGAGAGGCCTGTGTGTTTTGAATTGGCCCGTGTGTCGAACGGTGGAGCAGAGGCTGGCACAGAGATGATGTTTTTCTGTGGCTCTCGCGCACACACACAAAACCCCAAAAAAACGAGCCCTCGTATGATGCAACGTTGGCTCCGGAGCAAGAAATGATTATAAAACCTGTCACAGCATGTCACTTCAGAGCTCCTTACGTAAGGCTGAACAATATGATGCCACCGAGGGAGAGAAACAGAGACGTTTGTCTGTATTTATAATGTGATAATCAGAAGAGGCGCAGCGTCTTTTTCATATTTTAGTATTTCGGATGAATCCCAAAGGGCCACTTACTTTGGCAACATCTTTAACTGGTTCTCCCGCAACTCCAGAATCTGCAGTTTGGTGAGTCTGAGAAAACAGACGGAGAGAAATATACAAATATAAAATATAAAAATAAATGTATAAAATATATAACTCACAACAATTAAGATTCACTAACAGTGCAAAATAAAAAATATGTCAAAAGGTGCCTGAATAGTATCTTATTTCCACTGGAAATAATATTTAATTCTTAGCTCAAAATCGACAAGCTTGAAATTCATAATGATGATTTTGACCATTTACACCTTTTCCACAATTATGGTGCTATGTTAACGTCCCAGTAGCGGTCTATTGGTTCACACCACATGCTCTAAATACACTGTCCTCTTTCTGTATTTAGTAGAACTACGCAAATTGTTGTCCTCGGGTGACCTTACTGCACAAAAAAGGAACCGAGTTGCAGGATGCATGTCCATTTGAAGTCTATTTCGGGCTTTGTGTGCATTTTATTATGTCAAAAGTACATCTGCACAAGCTTTCACAGGAACTGCACTGCTTTTTCATAAGAAAGCACGATTCCTGAGCTTTTAGATACGATACGGGCTCCAGGAAACGTTAGAAGGTGCTTTCCAAAGAAATTTGCACGTGTTATTTTAATAGATTAACAGCTGGCATAAATCAACACAAGCTTGACAGATGCAGGTTAAACCTGTTTTGCGTCTGCTTGGAAAACGCGTTCGGTCTTTGGGAGAAGAGCTTTGTCCGTTTTATATTTTAATGTAGTACATACTTGGCTAGTCTTGACACTAGATGCTGTCTGATCTGAAACAGGAGCTTGCAAAGAGTTATCTTGTGTGTGTGTGTGTCTCACCTGCCAAAGCTGGCCGGCAGGAACTCTAGGAAAGCGTCGTTCAGGTAGAGCTGGGTCAGGCTGAGGAGCTGCGTGAAGCCTTCTGGGAGTCTGCGGAGACACGAGAGTGTTTTATTACATCACAGAGAGAACACACTCATCAGTCATCCCTGCCGGCGATGCACCTACTTCGATATAGGGTTCACACTCGCTTCTACGATGGCCAGGACTTTACAGTTCTTGATATTTTCAGGAAACTCCTGGATACCTGAAATTTTAAACAAACAAAAGCAATTCATTTATTACTTGCTATTTTTTTTCTTTCTTCTGTGTGCCTAGGGCTTACAAAACACTTCAAATCAATCTGTACGACATTGGTTTCCATTAACATATCGACTACATATTAACTGCAGAAAATAAATATACAAATACATTATTTAATGATCTTGTGGAAGATAAAGTATTACTAATTCTATTTACAGATCACAGCTATTATATCTTTGATGCTATAAAATAAAATTAAAGTGTTGGTACGTTACCTACACTACCTGCACAAAAATGTGTAATAATAATAATAATAATAATTATTATTATTATTATTTTAATCTTTTGACAGGAGATGCTCAAAGACATGCTCATTCTTCATTAAAAAAATCTAAATAAATAAATGATTTATATTTATAAAAATGTTATTTATTCCAAGCATCATACAGACATTAATAATGTTACATATTGTTTTGTATTTGACACATAAGTAATAACTGAACACTACATCTACATATTGTTTTTGTAACTATAGTAATCTTTATTATGATCAAAAATGCATCCTTGGTGACCGTAAGCTGACTTTTTAAGACTTTTTAACCCGTTTAAAAAAAACATGATACAATGTCAAGTAATAACACTTGACCAACTAGCTCTTTATCTAAACTGAGCGCTAACACAAACATCTAACTCTTCTTCTGAAGCAGCGTTACAGCTAAACGGCTCACTTCCTGTCCTACTGACCGCATGATCTGGAGAGTGACATTAAATGTTAAGACATCGTTCCTCCAGCACACTCAGATGCAAACTAAACCAGTGAGCAGAACAAACCACAAACACGCGAGCGCACGCGCACACACACACACACACACACACACACACACACACACACAGTAGCTTTGCTAAAAACAGACGCGTTACGCTCAGAAAGGGAGTATCAAGTATTACGCTAAGTCATGGAGAACCGCAAGCGAAGAAGGGTTTGGAGCAAATAAATGCTACAACCCCATTCTACTAATGCAAAAAAAAAAAGACTAGCTGACAAGAAATAAAGACAGGATGATGAGGAATGTGTGTTAATTATGTAAACGGGGCCGTTTGCTTTTCATGGCGTCTTTGATTGATTTGCAGTTTTTGAGCTTTGAGACAGAGGTTACCACAAAAAAGATGAAGCAGCAACTTTTGAGAAGCAAATCAGTATATCAGAATGATTTCCATATCCAAATCAGACTTCCTGCGCCGGGCTGCGCTCATTCCTATCTGTCATTACTTTATCAGATCCTGCACCGCAGCGGCTGACAGATGAAGTGATGTGTAAACAGACTCGGCACGTGTTTGTGACCGAACAAACCGTTACACGTTTCAGATTGTCATCGGCGGCTAATCATTCATCTCTGCAACCCGTTCGTTCATTCGTATTATTTCTAGCGCTAGGTTATAACTGAACTTACTGCACGCAGCTCTAAACCAATTAGCCGAAATGTTCATTTGCCGGGATTCGAAACGAATGGTAAATTGTGTATTTGAGCGTAAACTGAAATCCAAAACGCCGGGCCGGGCCGTGATGAATTGAATTACAGCGGATAAGGGGTCAGTGAGTCAGGGCAGATATCAGTGTGCCTCCGCTTCGGTTATGGGTAGAGTAACCGGACTCCAAAAAGGAAAAAGAAAGAGGAGATGAATTGGCCGCTTTTCTTACTGTTCTTGCTGATGTCGAGCTCCCTGAGGTTGATGAGGTTTGCGATGCCCGGAGGCAGCACGGTCAGGTCGTTGTCCGGTAGACTCAGTCGGTAGAGCAACTGGCAGTTGAAAAGTTGCTGTAAAAAAAAACACAGAAAATTGAGACAAAGCTGCTAATGAGATCAAACTTCATATGAATGCGTGACGAGCAGTCACACTGATTCTGAATCTGTTAACTACTTTTAATGCAATAACCAATATTAACCAACAATCAGCAATGCATCTGTTTCCAGTATTAATCTTTGTTAATGTTACTTTGTTCATTTTAGTACATGTTTGCTCAGGTCAAATAAAACTAAGAGATACGGTTTGATTTTAATAACGCATTAGTAAATCCTGGAATAAAAGGAAAAATTAACTATGATTAATAAATGCTATAGATGTATTTCTAATAAATAATAATATTAACAAATTGAACCTCACTGTAAAGTGTTACGAAAACATCACTGCAAATGTTAGGCTTTATTACTAACTTAAACGATTTTTATTTTTTTGCAAACAAAGTTTTCATCAATTTAAAATTAAGCATTTATTATTATTATTATTTTTAGACTGTTTAGGTTTTTTTTTTGGTGAACATCCTCAAAATATAGCCATTTAAAATGTCAAGTTAACAAATAAATAAATATTTTTCCTTTAGAATTATAACTTTGTGACTGTTTATAACGATTCAGATTTTTTACCCTTTACTCTAACATTTTTTTTAATATATATAAGTTCATATCTTGCGAGTTTAAATGTCTCTCTCACGTCTGCAAGTTCATAACAATGTTTCACAATACGTGGTTAAATTGCTGATAATAAACGCATGCATTATATACACGTCTTTAACCTTTTGATAGCGAATGCACCATAATTCGACACGTCCCAGTCCTGCGGTGTAAGCAGATCTTTTGCT